>NC_038244.2:24012097-24122140 GCF_000004515.6 Glycine max
TTAAGAGCTGGTCTCATATGGACATCTTGAAAACAATATAAAGAAAAAATACCGTAATTCCCTGCCTGTAACCAAGGTGTTTATGTCATACGTGCCTTCAAATGTGTAGATAGCTTCTATGTCACAGAATGCCTGCAAAATTGGAGAACAAAAGCAGAAAACATCAGAGGAAACAAATAAAGCATTTTAGTGTCTTTACATATCTGCCTGCTACCACTTTTAAAAACCATTTGCCAAGAATAGAACAATTTAGTTATGATATGACATTGATATATTTTTTCAAAAGTATAGGAAATTAGCTTTGAAATGGTATATTCAATTTACACATACATGGAATAAAAATGTAGTAGTAGCTAGCTTACTTAGAATAGAACATCTTGTGAAGTGAGAAAGCAAGAGCAAAGTAAATAAGGAACCTAATAAATTAATTGTAATTCCAATTTGTCCTCAGACACGAAGTAAAGAATAAAAGAAATCATCAGTCCCATTTTGCCCCAAAAAACTAACAGCACATAAGCTAAAGTTTCAGTTCTTGTATTGGAGACCGGAAACATGTCCTCTTATATCTCTCTGTCTTGGATTTTTCTTCTTAGCTCTCTTTCTCTTCCCAAACCGCCTTATGACCAATTTGGATCCCTTCAATTACATCTTGTGTCTAATATTTTTAACCTTTTTTTTAATAGAAGGTGTCATACCCTAATTTCGTCCGGGGACCATTGTCTGGTGGCATGCAACCTTCGCTTGACCGCCTCGAGGTACTTAACACCCATCGTTAGGTAATCCGTAAAGTTCTGTAACATTCCGAAAGTCGAAAAGGGCATTGTTGCATAATCTGTAAAGTTTCGCAACATTCTGGAAAAGAATGGGTGTCGTTACATAATCCGTGAAGTTCCGTAATGTTTCGGAAAGGAATCAACAAAAAAAAACACAAAAAGGGGTGTATTTAGTAAAAAGGGGGTGCAAATAGCAACTAGACCCACTTGGGCCTTCTAGGGGGTTCCAACAGAAGGCGGTGCCTTCTGCTGGAAGCAACCCAGCTCGCCTGGGCGGTAACCACCTCCCTCTTTTCTCTTATAAATAGGGGAAAAAGGGTAGAGCAAAAATGTTCAGCCCTTCTGGTATTTAGGATTCTCTCAAAATTAGTGAGGAAAATTGTTTCCGTGGAAAAAATTCAAGCCGAGGCGCTTCCAAGACGTTTCTGTGAGCGATTTCATGAATATTCTTCACCGTTCTTCATCGTTCTTCGTTCGTTCTTCATCGTTCTTGGGTCTTCAACCGGTAAGTTCTCGAAATCAAAGCTTTCAATTCATTCTATGTACCCTTAGTGGTCCCCACTAATTCCACGTGCTTTTATTTTTATTTTGTTTATTTTTTGTACCCCTTTTGACGTGCTTTAACCATTTATTTAAGCCATTTTCTCACCTAATAAATAATAAAATGAATTTCCACCAATCATTTGAGTTGTAATATCGTTTAATCTCTGTTAAAATAAAATACAACCGATCATTCATGCCGTAACCACGTTTTAAACCAAAAAAGGGCAAAATAATAATAAAATAATCAAAATATCTTTGAATAAAATAATCAAAGAAAAAAAAAATCAATCGGACGTTTTTCTTTGGAAGTTTCCTTGAATGAATTAACTAATAACCAAAGTGAAACTAAGGCTAAAATCAACTCACAAATCAAGCTTTCATCCGCAAAAGTCACTCAAAACCATTTTAAGGTCGAACGCCTTAAACAGTCCTCTTTGCTTTTATCAGTTAACATGGACCGTTCAAAAGCATAAAATCAACACATAACTTTACCGCTTTTGCAAGAACTACGTTGGTCTGATTTCCTCATCGCAATTGAGGATACGTAGGAGCAAAAGCCCCGCTTTTGTCGACCACCCCAAGAGATCGTTAATGGTCCAACGCCTTAACGTTTCTCTCCTTTCAAAAACAAGAGATTGTTAATGGTCCAACGCCTTAATGTTTCTCTCCTTTCAAAATCAAAAGATCGTTTAATGGTCTAACGCCTTAAATGACCTTTTGTTTGGTTAAAATATATCTTGCGAAAAAAGATAAAAACAACTTAACCAACGTTTAGTTCTCAAAGAACTACGTAGGTCTGATTTCCTCATCGCAATTGAGGATACATAGGAGCGAGGGAAACACCCTTGTCGACCACAAAAAGATAAAAAATACAAAAAACATAAAAAGCATAAAACACAAAAAGACATAAAAAAGGGAAAATAAAACATTTTGAAGTCATATTTGCACACTTGATTAAAGGCTGCCATCCCTTGTGATGGACGCCTGGGGTGCTAATACCTTCCCCGTGCGTAAAAATAACTCCCGAACCTTTCATGATTAAAGTTCGTAGACCACACCTTTCCGGTTTTTCCGACGTTTTCCTCAAATAAACATTGGTGGCGACTCCGCCCATTTTCCTCCCATGGAAGACATACCCGTGAGACCCGCGTCGCCCTCCCGCCGAAGGGTAGGTTGCGACAGTTGGCGACTCTACTGGGGACTGTTTTTAGAGAGTTAGGCCTTCTAATCTCGTGCAATATGATGACTTCCTCTTTTGTCGGTTTCCTTTTTATTTGTCTTACATTCTTGTATATAACTCTTTGATGCTTTTAGTGTGTTTTTGAAATGTGTGCATAAGATAGATATTTATTCATTTGATGCACACAAACACCAACACTATTTGTGCACACGGTGAGTTGAAAAAAGGCCCTATACCCGGGTCCATGGGAACATAAGGAGTGGAGGTGAATCTGTGGTCATGCTGGGTCTCCGACTTGCTTGATAATAGTGAACCCTCATCTAGAGTTTTTCTCTTTGATAACATATTGTTGCTGGTAGTCCCTACTGCCGCAATATATTTTTCGAAGGGGATGATACCTCTAGAAACCATCAAGAGAGATATGACCACCTTGGGAGTTATCACTAAAAGCCTTTTAGTTCCTTCCGTTTAGGTCCCTAAAATAGGGGCATGAAGCAAACACGCTACGTGCCTTTTAAACACTGCCATGCATATAACCTAAATGTCATGTATGCCTTCGTTGTGTGATTATTTGAGGATATTGCCATGCTGTGTGCATCTCCTTGTTCCCCTTACTTCTTCGCATCTGCATCATGTCATCATGCACGAGTTGCGTCTTGATCCCCTCTGTCGCAACCTACCCTTCGGCGGGAGGGCAATGCGAGACTCGTGGGTGCGTCTTCCAAGAAAGGAAAATGCGCGGAGTCGCCACCAATGTTTATTTGAGGAAAACGTCGGAAAAATTGGAAAAGACATGGTCTACGAACTTTAAGTGAAAGGTTCAGGAGTTGTATCTACGCACGGGAAAGGTATTAGCACCCCATGCGTCCGTCACAAGGGACGACAACCTTTTAATCAAGTGTGCAAACATGACTTCAATTTGTTTTATTTTCCCTTTCTTAGGTTCTTATGTCTTTTTATGGCTTTTTGTATTTTTTATCTTTTTGTGTCAGACAAGGGTGTTTCCCTTGCTCCTACGTATTCCTCAATTGTGATAAGGAAATCAGACCTACGTATTTATTTGAGAACTAAACATTGGTTAAATTGTTTTTATCCTTTTTTGCAAGATATATTTTTATTGAACGAAAGGGTCATTTAAGGTGTTGGACCATTAAACGATCTTTCGATTCTTTTGAAAGGAGAGAAAACATTAAGGCATTGGACCATTAATGATCTCTTGGTTTTTTGAAAGAGGTGACAAAGCTATGTGTTGTTTTTAGGCTTTTTAAATCCACGTCTAACCAATAAAAGCGAAAAAGACCATTTCAAGGCATTGGACCTTTAAAAATGGTTTTTAGGTGATGAAAAAAAACTTGGTTTATGAATTGATTTTAGCCTTAGTTTCACTTTGGTTATTAGTCAATTCAATTAAGAAAGAAAATCCCAAAGAAAAAAAACGTCCGATTGATTTTTTTGATTATTTTATTAAAAGATATATTTTTTGATTATTATATTATTATTTTGCCTCTTTGTGGTTTTAAACGTGGTTACGACATGAAAGATCGGTCGGATTTTATTCTAACGGAAATTAAAAGATATTACAACACAAATGATCGGTGGAAATTTATTTTATTTTTGATTAGGCGAGAAAATGACTTAAATAAATGACTAAAGCACATCAAAAGGGGGTACGAAAAGTAAATGAAATAAAAATAAAAGCACGCGAAACAAGTGGGGACCACTAAGGGTACATAGAATGAATTGAAAATTTCGATTTTGGGAACTTACTGGTTGAAGACCCAAGAACGACGAAGAACGTTGAAGAACGGTGGAAAATCTTCCTGAAATCGCCCACGGAAACATCTCGGAAGCGTTACGGAAGCGCCTCGACTTGGATTTTCTTCATGCAAACAATTTTTCTCACTAATTTTAAGTGAATCTCAGATACGAGGAGGGTTGAACATTTTTGTTCTGCCCTCCTCCACTTATTTATAAGGGAAAAGAGGGAGGTGGTTGCTGCCCAGCTCGCCCAGGCGAGCTGGGTTGCTTCCACCAGAAGGCACCGCCTTCTGTTGGAAGATCATGGAAGGCCTAAGTGGGCTTGATTGCTATTTGCACACCCCTATTTACTAAATACACCCCCTCTACCCTTTTTTGCTGATTCTTTTTCCGTAACGTTACGAAACTTTACGAATTAGGTAACGATACTTGTTTTCATTTCGTAATGTCACGAAACCTTACGGATTACGCAATCATCCCTTCTTTGGCTTTTGGAATGTTACGAAACTTTACGGATTGCACATTTAACACTTCCTTTCAACTCCCGACATGTCGCGGAACTTCACGGATTGCCTAACAATGGGTGTCAAGTACCTCGAAGTGGTCAAGCGAGGGTCGCATCCCAACAAACAAATGGTCCCCTGGACGAAATTAGGGTATAATAGTTGCCCCTCTTTACTTGTCTTTTATTCGAGATGAAAGGGAACTAAAGATAAGACACTAATTTCGTTCGAGCGGAACATCATTCGACCGGTCAATCTCCCCGCCAGCGGAACCTGCAAAAATTTTGAAAATGATCAGCACCGAATGACCAACATCATCCTGATACTGCCGAATTCGTTCCTCTCGATTGACGAAAGGCACGGATGACCATAATGGTATCTCCGCATGTCATTGGGCTCGCCGCCTCTGGATGACAAAAGGGCACAGAATGACCATAATTTGTCTTTGCGTGCCATCGGACACGATTGTCTCTGAATGGCGAAAAGGTGTGCGGAATGACCATAATTTGTCTCCGCATGTCATCGGGCTTGTCGCCTCTGGATGACAAAAGGGCGCAGAATGAGCATAATTTGTCTCTATGTGCTATCGGACACGATTGTCTCTGAATGGCGAAAAGGTGTGCGGAATGACCATAATTTGTCTCTGCATGTCATCGGGGTCGCCACCTCTGGATGACAAAAGGGTGCAGAATGACCATAATTTGTCTCTGTGTGCCATCGGACACGATTGTCTCTGAATGGCGAAAAGGTGTGTGCAATGACCATAATTTGTCTCTGGATGACAAACGGGCGCAGAATGACCATAATTTGTCTCTGTGTGCCATCGGACACGATTGTCTCCGAATGGCGAAAAGGTGTGCGGAATGACCATAATTTGTCTTCGCATGTCATCGGGCTCGCCACCTCTGGATGACAAAAGGGCGCAGAATGACAATAATTTGTCTCTGTGTGCCATCGGACACGATTGTCTCCGAATGGCGAAAAGGTGTGCGGAATGACCATAATTTGTCTCCGCATGTCATTGGGCTCGCTGCCTCTGGATGACAAAAGGGCGCAGAATGACCATAATTTGTCTCTGCGTGCCATCAGACACGACTGTCTCCGAATGGCGAAAAGGTGTGCGGAATGACCATAATTTGTCTCCGCAATTGAGGAATACATAGGAGCAAGGGAAACACCCTTGTCGACCACAAAAAGATAAAAAAAATACAAAAAGGCATAAAAAGACATAAGAACGTAAGAAAGGGAAAATAAAACAAATTGAAGTCATGTTTGCACACTTGATTAAAAGGCTGTCGTCCCTTGCGACGGACGCGTGGGGTGCTAATACCTTCCCCGTGCGTAAATACAACTCCCGAACCTTTCACTTAAAGTTCATAGACCACGTCTTTTCCGGTTTTTCTGACGTTTTCCTCAAATAAACGTTGGTGGTGACTCTGCGCATTTTCCTTTCTTGGAAGATGCACCCATGAGTCTCGCGTTGCCCTCCCACCGAATTGTAGGTTGCGACAGTATTGAAACTAAAAATAAGAATAAACCTACCTAATGAGTCCCTATGTACACAAATCATGAAGATGTTGGGTGCATAAGTGATTTTACAAAAGAGGGTTGCAGCACTCAAAACATTCATCATACCACCTATTTTAGGGATATGGTGCCTAATAATACCTATTTTGGGCACCAACAAATCACAAGGATTTAAGCTCTTGCGAACTAAACCCTCATCCAACGACTCCTTTACTTGAGGAATAAACTCAAGCCTAAGAGGTGTGGCAATGCTAACAAGTGTCTTTTTACAAAGGAGAAAATGTGGAGGTTGTCTAAGAGGGGAAATTTCTTTAATATTTGTCTTTATTTCAAAATGTCTTTCCTTCTTAGCTAACCTCTTGGGGGAGACACTTACCTCCTTACACTCATCCTTAACCATTAAAGGTTGTCCTTCTTCTTGGGGGTAGATCTCTTCACTAGGTTCTTCCCCATTTGCTTCTTCACTTTCACTAGAGGAAGGTGAAGTAGTAGCCTCATCTTGGCTACTATAAATGTCTTCACCCCACATAATCATGGTTTTCTTGGTGGGGCATTGAGAAGTAATGTGTCCTCTTCCAAGAATTTAAAGCACTTCATGGAGCTAGTCTTCTCTTGCATACTAGCCTTAAGGGGTTGCTTTAAGTTGTTGCTTTACCCTTATTTCCCAATCTAAGTTAGCCTCTACATTGTCCTTCCCATGGAAGTATGGGAGGTTAATGTTAGCCTCTTGAGGCTTTCTTTCTATTTCTCTCCTATGGGAGTGAGGTCTAAGATGTGACCTATGCCTTACTTCATAATAGTCACGAAGTTCTTCACTTAGGCTCTTGCATGAGTTAAGACTACTATAGGAGGCATATTTTTCTTTTCTTAACTCTTTTAGTATTTTCCTTCTTTCTTCTTCCCTTATTTGTTCCCTCTCATCTTGATTGATTTTTATCCTCTCTTTTCCTTTTTCTTTTCTTTCTAGTTTTTCTTTCCATAACTTGAGGGAACTCAACTCATCTAAGATTCTAGATAGAGGGTCCTTATGACTAGTACCCTCGCCATTAACACTAGATGAATGATGACTCATGTTGGTTCCTAAGTTGTGGTTCTTTCTTGTTAAGGGTTTGTAAAAAAGGTAAAAGCTAAGGTTCCAAAAGAACTCAAGATAAGCGTGATAAGAAAGAAGAAAGTACTATGCAATAACAAGATAAACTAGGTGTGGCTAGTAAAGAAAATAAACTATGAAAGTAAGCAAGAAATTAAAGTGAAAGAAATGTAAATTAGGCGGATCCTAAGAGTGTTTGGATGACCTCATTTAAGATTCCCATTCCCAACAAAACACTCACTATCGTAAGGAAAAATTGCCTAAAATTATTACACACAAATGGAAGTAGGGTGACCTATTGGAGGCTCCCAACTTACTTCTAATGAAAGACCTTTTTGTTACAAAATTTGAAAGCAATGAAGGTAAGTAAATTCTCAATTAAAAAAATTACAAAAAGGTCCTCAATTTTGGTGGTTGTTCTCTCTTTGGTGATTCACTCAATTTGGAGTGCTTCTTAGTCCAATAGCTCTTAAGGTGGTTAGCCCCTTGCTTCTTGACTTAAGTTCTTTAAGGGATGACACCAATGTTCCTTTCCAATTCCCTATATGGCAACTCACAAACAAGGAAACAAAGAGACAAATAATAACAAAAGACCAAAAAAATGAAATGAAAGCTAAACCAATAGAGTTTTAACAAGACAAATTTTCAAGGATTATTCAACAATTAAAGCAATGAAAAGCACACAAAAGCAAGCTAGGACTCAAAGAGAAACCTAGAATGGCTTTAGAGTAGAGTAGAAAAATTAAAAAAAAAAAGACTCAAGAAACCTCTAGTTTTGACACTTGTTTTCATAATAATTTTCAATTGAAATTTCATAACTACGATTGGTATAAAATAGGCACCAATTATAGACCAAATTTCAAGCCAAAACAACAACCACACTTCCCTTTCACTTTTTTTTCCTGGACATTGATTTTTCTGCTAACTTGTGTGATTTTTATTATTTTTTAATTTTATCCAAATCACTTGGTTCATTTTTTTATAATTTTGGTACAGATGTTCAAAAAATTCGTTAAAAAGTTTAGTTGAAAATTCATAGTGACCAATTTCCAGTAATTTATACAAGTTTGCATGTTTAAGCTGCTAGCACCAACGATTTCAACCTAGAAATCAAAAGTAGTGTTTATGTTGCTTAAGGCTTGGATAGTTACAATTTTTGTTTGCTTATGCTCAATTATCTTGAATAACACAATTCAAGAGAGCTTAAGACTTATTTTGATTCACAAATCCAGCCACAACTCAGCACCACAACTCAACTTCATCATAGGCATCATGTAGGAAACTTAGAAAACAAAAAAAAGTTCAACAACAAGACTACTTCTAGGAATTGATTTAGAACATGTTATGAACTAAATAACATGCATGAATTAGACTCAAAATTCAAAAGATAGGCTAAGAATGACAAGAATACATGAACAAATGTATCTAGAATTCAATCAACAAAATAAAAATTCAACACAAACTTAGAACATAATGTGACAATTATTATGACTAAACATGACTCTAAGACAACATGGATTAAGTGATTTACACTTAGATTTTTGTGTTTTTTTTCTAATCAATATTTTGGAAGAAAATTTAGATCTAAAGGTTCATCACAAGAATATTATGACTGAAAAATGATAGAATGTAAAATCATCACAAAAACTTGACTCAAGAGTAGATCTATAAAATTTGAATCATAGAAATGCAAGAACAAGTGTAGATCTCATATTTAATCGGTTTATTTTTTTGAATCTATTCTAAACAAAAACAAACCACAAGACAATGGAGGATATACATGGAGAATAAGATGAATAATGAGGAATTAAAGTGAATTGACCGAACAAAAAGATAGAGGAAGCAAAAGAACATCACCTAGATGAAAATGCTCTTGATGCCACATGATGTAAACTCCATTAGAGCTTGTAGGCCTAGGATCTTCTTCATCAGTGGATTCCTTAGCTTCTTGGAAGATGAATGGCAGTGGAATGGAGAAGGAAGAGAGAGAGGAGATGCCACTTCAAGGAGAAAATGAGTCTAGAAGAAGCTCACCACCATAGGAGGTCATGGATAAGAGCTTGGAGGAAGAAGGAGATGAATGAAGAGAGAGGGAGAGAAGAGCACGAAATTTTGTGCTCTAAGAGAGCTCTGAAATCTGAAGTTTAATTTTCAAATGATCAAAGTTGAAAAAATGCACACACATGGCCTCTATTTATAGCCTAAGTGTCACACAAAATTGGAGGGAAATTTCAATTTCTATTCAAATTTCACTTGAATTTGAAATTGAATTGTGGAGCCAAAATTTCACTAATTATGATTAGTGAATTTTAGCTATGTTTCAGCCCACTAATCCAAGATCAAGTCCAAGATTCTCCACTAAGTGTGCTTAGGTGTCATGAGGCATGTAAAGCATGAAGAACAAGCACAAAGTGTGACTATATGATGTGACAATGGGGTGTAGCAAGCAAATGCTCACCTCCCCCTCTAAAATTTAATTGAATTGGGCTTCTCCCAATTCAATTAAATTTTTTTCCCAACACACACATCAAATATTCACTTAATGCATGTGAAATTACAAAACTACCCCTACTACAAAAACTAGTCTAGGTGCCCTAAAATACAAGGGCTGAAAAATCCTACATCTCTAGGGTACCTTACCTATATTATGGAGCCCTAAATACAAGACCCAAAAATAATGAAACCTTAATCTAATATGTATAAAGATAAGCGGGCTCATACTTAGCCCATCGACTCGAAATCTACCCTAAGGCTCATGAGAACCCTAGGGCCTTCTCTTGCATCTCTGGCCCAATCTTCTTGGAGTCTTCTATCCAATGCCCTTGCGGGGTTGGATTGCATCATGTTTGCTAGGGCAGCATGACGAGTCAGGGAAGAGGGAGCGGGCCGTCTATTACTTAAGTAAGAAGTTCACGGCCTATGGGATGAACTACTCTTTGCTTGAAAGAACATGTTGTGCCTTGGTGTGGGGGGCCTATCGTCTAAGGCAGTACATGCTGAGCTACACCACTTGGTTGGTGTTAGTCATCTTATACGACTAACTTTTGTATAGAAAACTTTTAAAAAATGTATATAAATCTCCCAATTTATTGTTATTTTTGGTAGGATTGTAAATATTTCTAGTTTAGTTTTCATATGTACTCAGTAGAAGCCTTCCTTATGATTTTAATGTAAATTTCACCTCAATTTCAGGTAAAAAGGAGAAAATTATGAAAGTGCAAAAGTTTATGTCTCGCTAAGTCTGAACCATGCACTTAGCGAGACCAAACCGCTAAGCGAGACAGCAGTGGCTTAGTGACTGAGGATAAGCTTGAAGAGAGTTTTTCCATGCCAACATGCGCCCAACGCGTATGAAGCTCACTAAGCGAGTCGGTTGTCTCTTCTGCGCTAAGCGCAAGATTGGTGCTAAGCTAAATCTCACTTACTCGCGCTTAGCGCGAGAATGGCGCTAAGCGCACCTTCGCGGACAGGAAGCCCTTTTTTAAGCCTGATTTGCGGAGAATGAAAAGAGGTCTGGATAGAGCACAAAGAGGAATAGTCGTCCGAGCTTGAAGAGTGAAATATACAGAGGCAAAGAACAGAGCAAAGAAGCCAAGTTTTGATCTTTTAGGAAGATTTGTGAGTTTTTGAGTGATTGTGAGGTTCCTAGAGGTGGAGGAGACATCCCCACTCCTTTGTAAGCAAGAAATTTCTCTTAATTCCTCTTCTTCATTATAAAAGGAGCTTCCTTGCTATGGAAGGCTAAACCCTCAGTTGGGGGTTCTTGTTGAGTAATTGATGTAAACTCTTTCCCTATCTAATTAAGGTTGTTTTATGTGTTCATTGTTTCTATCAGTACTTTATTATTGCATGCTTGTGGCTTGATCACCCATATGTGTGTACTATTAGGGGCTTTAGCATTGAAAGATGTATTGTCTCCTTAGAACATGATAGAGCAGGATTAGGTTACCGTATGTCTGGACACAGAGTGTGGTAATTTAGTTTTTATTATGTTGTGATCATAAAGTTGTTCAATTAAGCTAAGTTCAACAAGAGACATCTGCGAATGAAGTTTAATTAGAATTAGTCTAAACTCACGAGACATCGGTGTTTAGTACTTGAGCCTTCAGTATAGAACACAAAAAATATCTTTAATTAGAGAAACATCCTTAATGGCATCAATTTGCTCAGTAAGAGGACCCAACACCTTTAGATATTTGTTTTCACACTTACTTGCTCACGTTTATTGGTTTGTAATTAGAATAGAACATACTTTTACTTTCAGTCAGAATCATGATTTCTGTTTGCAAATGCCTGCTTATTGAACAAACCTTTACCAAATGAACAAGTTCCCTGAGTTCGATACTTGGTTCACACCGTTTTAATTATTTACGTGACGACCCGGTGCACTTGCCGGTAGATTTTGCATCCATACAAACAAGTAGTATCCCGGAGCGAAACAAGTATTTTGGCGTCGTTGCCAAGGAACTTTTTCCATTTGGAAAGTTTAGTTTAGTTTGAAGGCATTAATTCATTATTCTTTGATTTATTAAATTTTGTTTTTGTTAGTATTTGTTTAGTTCAAAATTTATTTTCTTCTTGAATTGGTTAACTATTGTTCATGTTAGTGTTTGCATGCGTAGATCTTCTGCAGGTGAATTGGTTCCATGGGATTTAGAAATTGAAGCAACCTTCAGAAGAAACAACGCAGAGAGAAAAAGAAAGCTTTTGCACGATAGAACAATAGCATTAATCCTTGAAGAGGCTCACTTTTCTGAGTCATCATCTTCTAATTCACCTACATCCAAGGAATCTCAAACAGTATTATTTGAAGCCAATATCATGGCTGATGAGACAAGAAGAGTTACCCTTGAAGATTACTCTAGCTCAAGTGTGCCTCAATTCTTTACTAGCATTGCACGATTGGAGGTTCAAGCACAAAATATAACCAATCCATATTCATTAATTCAGTTGATTTAGAACAATTTGTTTCATGGTCTGCCCAATGAAGACCCATATGCACATCTAGCCACTTATATTGAGATTTGCAACACTGTCAGACTGGCTGGTGTGCCTGAGGATGCTGTTAGATTGAGCTTGTTTTCATTTTCTTTGTCTGGAGAGGCAAAAAGATGGCTCCATTCATTTAAAGGTAATAGTCTTAAGACTTGGGATGAAGTGGTTGAAAAATTCTTGAAGAAATACTTCCCAGAGTCCGAGACTGCTGAAGGAAAAGTTGCCATCTTATCCTTTCATCAATTTCCAAACGAGTCCTTGAGTCAGGCTTTGGAAAGATTTCGTGGGTTACTAAGAAAGACGCCTACTCATGGATTTTTAGAACCAATCCAGCTCAATATTTTCATTGACGGGTTAAGGCCACAATCCAAGCATCTTTTAGATGCTTCTGCAGGGGGAAAAATAAAATTGAAGACCCCTGAAGAAGCCATGGAATTAATTGAGAATATGGCTGCTAGTGACTGATCAAGGCCGTACCCGAATCAAATAAATATTAAAATGTAGTAACTAGGAAGTGATCCTAGGTCGTTTCCCAACAAGTAATGATAAACCAAATGTTCATAACAGATAGTAGGAAATAGTAACAAATTGGGGGTGGGGGGGTGGTTGTTTGCTTTTGTAAATTAAACAACGAGTAAAATTGAATTAGAAAATATCGGAATTAAAATACGTTGCTTCCCCTTGATTCACAAGCAAGTCTCTTATCCTAGGTTGCGAGAATTTATCCTTTATCAGTTTAACCACTTAACCCAACCCTAAATTAAATTACTAAGCGAAATTTAACATAAGACATTCATTATGTGATTAAGCAACACATACACCAATTACTCATAAACGATTAAATGCAGAGACAATTAATCAAGCACTAAGCATGCATGAATTAATAGCAACAAATTCATAGTAATTAGTGAAGAGGAAAAACTGAACAGAATTTAACAGTTATAATAGAAACTCAAAGAGAACTATGCTTGATCCTCAAGAGAAAACAACGCTGGAGACTTAGCCTTCCATTAATCAATAGAGAACGAAATTATAGATTGAAGAACAAAATTTTATTGATAAAACTAAAAGTCAGAACTCGAATTGCCAAAAATGAAAAAAGGAGAAAGAAAAGAGAGAGAGAGAAGAGAGGGCTAAACTAGAACCTTGGTGCTGTTATATAGTTTTCCAGCCCCAAAGCTTACAAATCTGTTTTAAATCCAAGCCCATAAATAAAATAAAATAATATATAGATAAGATAAGATAAGATCTAGATGAAATAATATCTAGATGAGATCAAATCTAAATAATATCTAGATAAGATAAGATCTAATTTTGTAGAATAAAATAGTCTGCCCTCTTCAAGTCCAAGCCCAATTCTGGATTCAAGCCCAATGCTTCATTAATTCCTAAAATTAGATTAAAAACATCAAATTAGCTGAATGGGCCCAAATAATAAAAATGCCTAATTAATTTGACAATTAAGACTAATCAATACTTAAAATGGTGCAAAAAAGGGTTAAGAAATAGGAGAAAATAATGGCACATCAAACCCCCCACATACTTAGCCTTTTGCACTCCTGGGCAAAATGAAATAAAGAACAAAAGCCAAGGATATTAAAGAGAGACAAACAAAAAACATTTACATATTTCTCAATGAACACCAAGGAATGAAAGGAATGGGTAACATCTAACATGAAGAGATCCAAAGAGTCAAGACATTCGTGAAAATCATCCAAGCAACCCAATCATGGCAAAATAGTTAATCATCTCAAGAATGAAAAGTGATAAAGCCTCACAAGGTATACACTCTATCTCTCAAGTGTCTAGGCTACTGTTCACTCTCGAAGCACCCATGAAAACAAACACCACATAGACTTGGCAAAATTCTAAAATTTGACAACAACTTGACAAACACATGCACATGAGGATCAAAAGGTCTTTAAAGGTTGTAATCGGGCCAAGGACAAGGTAGGGAAAAAATATGGAATAAGTAGCTAAATCCCAAAGGAATAGAGGAGCAATGGGGAATAAGTGGAAATTAAGCACAAGTAGTAAACCCAAACCCTCTAATATCAACAAAGTCAACCAAGGCTCCCAAATCAAGTCCTCATAACAAGACCTCATTTATTCAACTTCACTTCTTTTCTTCTTCTCTCTCTTTTTTTGAACAGTACGAATTTGCAGCAATTGAATTTTCTTTTTTAGCAGTACGAATTTGAAGGTTAAAGCAAGAACTAAGCAATATACAGATACATCAAGCATGGCCAAAATTAAACATTAAGCATGGCCAAGGAATGACATCTTGCTTGTTTCCTTGATATCTTCAAGAAATTGGAGATTACTATGCCTTTTGGAGAAGCTCTTCAACAAATGCCGTTGTACTCTAGGTTTTTAAAAGATATGCTCACACGGAAGAATAAGTACATTCACAGTGAAAACATCATTGTGGAAGGAAACTGCAGTGTTGTAATTCAGAGGATTCTTCCACCTAAGCACAAAGATCCTGGGAGTGTGACTATTTCGTGTGCAATTGGTGAAGTTTCTATTGGCAAGGCTCTTATTGATTTGGGAGCCAGTATTAATTTGATGCCGCTTTCCATGTTTAGAGGCTTGGAGAGTTGGAGATAATGCTGACTAGGATGACCTTACAGTTAGCATATCACTCGATCACCAGACCTTATGGAGTGATAGAAGATGTTTTGGTTCAGGTCAAACACCTTATCTTTCCTACTGACTTTGTGGTAATGGACATAGAGGAAGATACATATATTCCCTTAATATTGGGACGTCCATTTATGGTTACTGCAAGTTGTGTAGCAGACATGGGAAAGAAGAAGCTAGAAATGGGTATTGAAGAACAAAAGATTAGCTTTGAGCTATTTGATGAAGAAAGGACATTACCGGACCAGAATGTTTGTCTAGAGGTGAAGGAGAGCAGAGAGAAGGTTTTGAAGGAGAGAACCAAGATTGATCTAGGCTGACAAAGACTTTTGCGTCAAGCTAATGACGTTAAAAGAGCACTTACTAGGACGCAACCCAACCCTTTTTAATTCTGTTTTTCTTGCATTTAGTTAAGTTTGATTGCTTGTGATTGTTTGAATTCAGCATGTTTAGTATTGGGAAAAGGGTTAAAAGGCTTTTGTTAAGTTGTGGACAGAAAAATAACTTGAAATTTTTTTTTGCTGTCCACTCGCTAAGCGCACTCCTCGCGCTAAGCGCCATCTTCTTCATGCGCTAAGCGAGCTATTGTTCGCGCTAAGTGCATTGACCCCTGATCATTGGTTGTATGGTCCCGCTAAGCATGTGAACTGTGCACTAAGCCTAATAAAATCTCTGTCCATTTAATTTTTGGAATTGGGCTAAGCGATTCATCTCGCTAAGCACACAAGTCTGGTCTCGCTAAGTGCACTGACGCGCTACGCGCTATTCTTCTTTGTTTGATTAATTTCGAGAATTGGGCTAAGCAAGTGCTCTCGCTAAGCCCCATTCCTTATTTATTTAGAATAGCGCTAAGCAAGACAGACGCGCTAAGCACGGGCCACTATTGAATTTAAGGAGCATTTTATTCGCTATGCGCGGCCATGGCCCGCTAAGCGAGAGTTGCAGGACCAATCAGAGCTGCAAAACTCACTCAACACGTACCTTCGCGCTAAGACAAAAAACTTCTTTGGAATTTCATAATTTTGTATTGGGCTTTGATGCAATCCTCCCTCAGAATGGACCAGTCACTAGAACCATGAACAAGAGGCTCCAAGAGGATTGGGCTAGAGCTGCTGAAGAAGGCCCCAGGGTTCTCATGAACCTTAGGGTAGATTTCTGAGCCCATAGGCCAAGGTTGGGTCCAATTATCTTTGTACATATTAGATTAGGTTGTCATTATATTTGGTCCTTGTATTTAGGGTTGCGTAATGTAGGTAGGGTACCCTAGAAATATAGGATTTTTCAGCCCTCGTATTTTAGGGCACCTAGACTAGTTTTTGTATTAGGGGTAGTTTTGTAATTTCACATACACTAAGTGAATATTTGATGTGTGCGTTGGGAAATAAATTTAATTGAATTGGGAGAAGACCAATCCAATTCAATTTTAGAGGGAGAGGTGAGCATTTGCTTACTACACCCCATTGACACATCATATAGTCACACTTTGTGCATGTCCTTCATGCTTTACATGCCTCATGACACCTAAGCACACTTAGTGGAGAATCTTGGAATTGATCTTGGATTAATGGGCTGAACCATAACTGAAATTCACTAATCATAATTGGTGAAATTTTGGCTCCAAAATTTGGCTCCACAAATTCCATTTGAAATTCAAGTGACATTTGAATTGAAATTCAAATTTCCCTCCAATTTTGTGTGACACTTAGGCTATAAATAGAGGTCATGTGTGTGCATTTTTTTCAACTTTGATCATTTGAAAATTAAACTTCAGATTTTAGAGCTCTTTTAGAGCACAAAATTTCATGCTCTTCTCTTCCTCTCCCTTCATTCATCTCCTTCTTCCTCCAAGCTCTTATCCATGGCCTCCTATGGTAGTGAGCTTCTTCTAGACTCATCTTCTCCTTAAAGTGGCGTCTCCTAGGCCTACAAGCTCCAATGGAGCTTACGTCAGGCTTAGTGAGCAGATCCGCTAAGCCCATGAGCTTTAAAACTCAAACGTCATGTTGACTCGCTTAGCGAGTCCATGCGCTAAGCGAGCCATTCCAAAATGCCAGCAAATAAGGCAATTCCCTTAGGCAATTACCATTTTACTTCCTCTGAGCATTTTCTCCCACTCATTGCATTCACCCTCTGCATAGTACTTCAATCTGCCTGCATTGCCTGCATTTTTGCTCCCTCGTTGCACTCATATTCAACAGCACAAGTAAGCTTCTTAACTTTGTTTATTTTATTTTCAAATTTCAAATTTTAGGCTAGTTAACTTGGTAGTGTTAGGTTGAATTTATGTTAATACTTAGTTCTGTTAGGTTAGTTGTTTGTTAGACTAGAATTAGGGTTTTATTATGGATACAATGTGCTTGTTTTGATTAGGGTTAGACGGCCTAATAGACGCCTAAGTGGAGGGGTGAGAAGCCCCTGCTTTTTCTAGAAATTGCGATGAGCGCACTAAGCGCCTTGCTGCGCTAAGCGAGATCATCATTTATGTTGAACATTTGGATTTCCAAATGAACTCACTAAGCGTGGCCCTGTCCCGCTAAGCGCGTTCATCTTCTCTGATTGAAAGTTCAATATCTTATGAACTTGCTAAGTGCATCTGTGCGCTGAGCGAGTAATGTGTTCTCAGGCACTTAAATTTTTTGTGTTTTGTTGTGCACTAAGCGTGCCCTGTCATGCTAAGCGCAATTATCTCTCTATTTTTCAAATTGTGGGAATTGGGCTTAGCGAGCTAAGCCAGTGCTGTTCAGTAGAGTAATCGCACTAAGTGCAAATCCTTCTCTATTTTGAAAATTTGTGGAATTGGGCTTAGCGAGCAGACTCGCTAAGCCAATTCTGCAGAAAAAATTGGATCTGTGTTCACTCGCTAAAGGTGTGGCTATCGCGCTTAGCGCATGAGTAGATTATCCTAAGGCGCGCTAAGCGAGTCACTTGCGCTAAGCGCCCAGTCTGATTTTCAGTTTTATTTTCTGCTTTTTAATTTGAATAAATTCCTGTCTAATCTTGTGTTTTGATTCTTTTGTATTGGAGATGGCTTCCCGTAAGAGAAAAGCCACAACTGTAGTGTCTCAGGCCGGTTATGATAGATCAAGATTTATATCACAGGAGGCCTGGGACTGTTACTCAGATAATGTGCTTGCCAGGAACGTTCTACTAGAAAGAAATTTCAAGTTGTATATCAATGAGTTCGATGATTTCAGAAGAGAATTGATTAGAAGAAACTGGCATAAACAGCTAACCAGGTTGACAGAGGGAAGCATTAATGTAGCAATTGTGAAGGAATTCTATGCAAATCTATATGTCCCTGAGGACAAGTTTCCAAAGCAAGTTAGGGTTCGAGGGAACCTAATAAAATTTGATGTTGATTCCCTCAACACCTTTTTGGAGACTCCAGTGGTTGTGGAGCAAGGGGAAAGCTTACCTTCTTACTCCAGGTTTGCTAGACTGAGGCCTGATCCTCAGGAGCTTGCAGCCCGACTGTGTATCCCTAAGAGGGGATTTGTTCTGAATGCCAAGGGTTTGTTGTGGAAGCTTTTGAGGAAAGATCTTACCACTCTTGCCCAAACCTGGAGTGTTCTATCTTATTCTAACTTGGCCTCGACATCCCATACTTCTTATCTTAATCTGGATAGGGCCAAGTTAGTCTACGGGCTTGTAATGAATATGAACATGAATTTAGGATCACTCATTTCTGGTCAGATTTCACTCATTGCTCAGTCCAACTCCTCGTGGCTTGGATTTCCAACTCTGATTACTGCCTTGTGCAAGGCCCAAGGAGTCACCTCAGATTGTCTTACCTTCGAGTAACTCAGCCCAACCATTAATTTGGCCTATATTGATGCAATCCTACTCCGTAAGGGCATTGGGTAGAAGACTCCAAGTAGATTGGGCTAGAGATCCAAGGGAAGGCCCTAGGGTTCTCATGAGCCTTAGGATAGATTTCGAGCCCATGGTCTAAGTATGAGCCCGCTTATCTTTGTAAATATTAGAATAGGTTTTTCCTTCGTCTGGGCCTTGTATTTTGGCCATTCTAGTAGTATAGGGTTTTAGCCTTGTATTTCGGGGCATTTTGAGTAGTCTTTGTAGTAAGGACTTTTTTTTTGTATTTTCATGTTTTTTTGTCATAGGGGTGAGCTTAGCTATTATAGGGTGTCTATAGCTAAGCTCTTGCTTCTCATCTGAAGGAGGTGAGCTTAGCTATTAGAGAGGTATGTGTAGCTAAGCTCTAGCTTCTTTAGGAATCTTCTTAAGGAAGTTTCTCAAGGAGGTGAGCTTAGTTATGAGAGGGGCGTGTGTAGCTAAGCTCTAGCTTCTCAAGGAAGTTTTCTCAAAGAAGCTTCTCAAGGAAGTTTTCTCAAGAAAGCTTCTCAAGGAAGCTACCCAATCTATAAATAGAAGCATGTGTAACACTTGTTGTAACTTTGATGAATGAGAGTCTTGTGAGACACAACTCAAAGTTCAACTTCTCTCCCTTTTTCTTCCTTCAATTTCGTGCTCCCCCCTCTCTCTTTCTCTCCCTCTTTCTTTTCCTCCATTGAAGCATCCTCTCCAAGCTTCTTATCCAAGGCTCATCTTGGTGGTGAAGCTCCTTCTTCCATGGCTTATTCCCTAGTGGATGGCGCCGCCTCTTACCTTTTCTCCTTTGTCTTCCGCTGCATCTCCATGGTAGAAAATCACCTTTAAAGGACCTCATTGAAGCTCAAAGATCCAACCTCCATAGAAGCTCCACAAGCAAGCTTCCATCATATATTAAGAAGAATTGTTGGAACCTGGATGAACCTTGGGTCACTTTTCCAGGGACCCAAAAATCCAGGGCTAGAAGATCTGAGGCCCCATCTGCATCAGCTGCCCCTACTCCCCCTACATCAGCTCCATCTACTTCTGCTCTTCCTTCACCATCAGCAGCTCCAGTTCATCCAGGTCCCTCCACTTAGAACTCAAAGCCTTTCATGTCTATGCTGCAGAGCTTGCATCAGGGTTAGCTCCTGATCATGCAGAATTTGCAGGATATGGTCCAGCAGTGGCCAGTTATGAGCCTGGAGGAGTTTGTTTAGAAAGTGACCTGGCCAGGAGTCCAGCCTTCTCCTTTGGGAGGGGGTGATGCCTCTACAGCCCTGGAGCCTTAGCTGGACCAGGAGGATGACATTTTAGAGGCCTTAGAGCCTACTCCACCTGAGCCTTTCATTTTTGAAACTGATCCAGTAGCACCTACCCCACAAGTGACACCAGAGCCTTCCACTGCAGTGCTGGACATGTCTTCTCCTCAGCCTGAGTCATCTGCACTAGTGCTAGACCTGCCTCTTTCTCAGGATTCACCATCAAGCACTCCTGCACTGAATCTGAATGAGTATGCCATGGACGCTACACAGGATCATTGACAGGATCAGGATTTTTATTTCCCTGCTTTTTGAATAGTTTTATTATTATCTCGTCTTTAGTACATTTTATAATTTAGCTTTATGTTTATGTTTCAGCTTTTAAATTTCAGTTTATAGTTTTTATTTTGGTTGAAAGCTTGTACAAAGCTTGATTGAACAGTGCATTTATATTATCCAATGGTTTGATGCTTGATTTTGGAATTCAACGTTTGTGATTGGTTTGAATTGATCAATTGTATGATGTGAGTGAATTGAAATACGTAGATCATATGCCTTGAACGAGCATGCAGTCATTAGAAGAGAAAGAACATGGAATTAGGATCATGACTGGAAATGTTAGTTGTTTTGTCAGGTTGATTGCGAAGGAACGCATTAGCCGCAACCCAGTGAGAGTGTGATCTTTAATTGTGAGAGAACGACATTGTTTATGTTACTCAAAAGGCGATAAAGGGAAGCGCCTTGGCAGATTACCTAGCTCAGCAGCCCATCAATGACTACTAACCTATGCATCTCGAATTCCCGGATGAGGACATCAAGGCCTTGTTCGAGGATGAGGTGGACAATGAAGATAAGGACAAATGGATAGTGTGGTTCGATGGCGCGTCCAACGCACTAGGCCATGGAGTAGGAGCGGTGTTGCGTATCCCTGATGATCAATGCATCCCTTTCACGGCTAGATTTGGCTTTGACTGCACGAATAATATGGCCGAGTATGAGGCATGTGCCCTTGGGATCCAAGCAGCAATCGACTTCTAGATCAAGCTGCTCAAAGTGTATGGAGACTTAGCCTTGGTAATTCACCAGTTGAGAGGAGAATGGGAGACTAGGGATCATAAGTTGATACCCTACCAGGCCTACATCAAGAAGCTGACAGAGTTCTTCGATGACATATCCTTCCACCACATTCCTAGGGAGGAGAATCAAATGGCCGATGCGCTTGCCACTCTGGCCTCCATGTTTTAGTTGACTCTGCACAGAGACTTGCTGTACATCGAGTTCAGGTGTTGTGGCAAGCCCGCACATTGTTGCTTGATAGAAGAGGAGCACAATGATAAACCTTGGTACTTCGATATCAAGCGTTATGTCGAAGACAAGGAGTACCCAAAGAAGGCTTCTGACAACGACAATAGAATGTTGCGGAGGTTAGCAGCCGGTTTCTTCCTGAGTGGAGGTATCTTGTATAAGAGGAACCATGATATGGTACTGCTTCGATGTGTGGATGCCAGGGAGGTTGAGCAAATGCTCGTAGAGGTGCATGAGGGGTCCTTCGGGACGCATACCAATGGACATGCCATGGCCTGGAAGATTCTAAGGGCAGGGTATTACTGGCTCACCATGGAAAACGACTGTTGTATCCATGTGAGAAAATGCCATAAGTGTCAGGCATTCACGGATAACCTCAATGCTCCACCCATGCCTTTGAACGTATTGGCAGCGCCATGGCCCTTCTCTATGTGGGGGATAGATGTGATTAGAACTAGTAAGCCCAAGGCTTCGAACAGACATTGCTTCATCTTGGTTGCCATTGACTACTTCACCAAATGGGTTGAAGTGGCTTCATACGCCAGTGTAACAAGGAGCGTGGTTGTTAGGTTCATCAAGAAAGAGATAATTTACTGGTACGGGTTGCCTAGGAAGATTATCACTGACAATGCCACCAATTTGAACAACAAAATGATGAAAGAAATGTGTGAGGATTTCAAGATCCAATATCACAATTCCACGCCTTATAGACCCAAGATGAATGGGGCAGTTGAGGCTGCAAACAAGAACATCAAGAAGATCATTCAAAAAATGACCATGTCATACAAAGATTGGCACGAGATACTCCCTTTTGTGTTGCATGGTTATTAGACTTCGGTGCGCACATCAACTGGGGAAACTCTGTTCTCCTTGGTATATGGGATGGTTGCCGTTTGAAGTAGAGGTCCCTTCTTTGAGAATTCTGGCTAAGTCAGGGTTGAAAGAGATGGAGTGGGCCCAAGCACGCTTTGATCAACTGAACCTCATAGAAGGTAAGAGACTGACTTCCATGAACCATGGACGGTTGTATCAAAGCCGGGTGAAGAACGCTTTCGACAAGAAGGTACACCCATGAAAGTTCAACAAAGGGGATCTCGTCTTGAAGAAAGTATCTCAAGCCCAGAAAGATCATAGGGGAAAATGGGCTTCGAACTATGAAGGACCTTTCATCATGAAGAAAGCATTCTCGGGAGGAGCATTGGTGCTTGTCGGCATGGACAATGAAGAGTTGCCTTTGCCCGTGAATTCCAATATTGTCAAACAATATTATGCTTAAATACTTGGGGCAGCTTGAGGGTTCAATGCATGATTGTTCTCCAAAGACTCATTGGAATCTCCAAAGTCTTCCAATCCTTTGTAAACCATGATCACAACATTAATAAACATTGGATTGATGATTTGCATTTCAATTTCTTGTGTTTTTTCTTTTATTTCTTTAGAGTACACACTCTCAATCTTGAATCCAAAGCCTTTTGGCTCAATCTATGGGGTGTCGTAAAACGTTTAAGTAAAATTGAACATAATAAAACTTGTTTCTTTATTGCACTTAAAACTGCCTAATCATAAGCGTTCATGCATTTGCATCTTGTTACCCTGCGGATCGGAGGATAAAGGAAGATTCATTTCGAGTAGTGATCAATATCACACTGAAATCAAGACAAAGGTAAGCAAAAGGTGATATCGTTATTTTGTGGTTTGTTTCACATTTTTCTGCATGATGCCATTTCCTTAACCAAAAGCTTAGGGGCAGGTACAAGCAAGTGCTAGGCCTACGATCTATCAACCATCATCCTGCATCCGGCTTAAGACAAGCGCTACTAGGAGGCAGCCTAGTACCTTTAAAATTTCTGCTTTTTATTTATTCGCCTATTCAAATATGCCTAGTTTATTTGCAATCCTAGGAATTAAAGAAATATACAAGCATAACAAGGGTATGTTTAAACTTTTTTTAAAAAAAACAAAACAAAAATTGGTCAGGTTAGCTCGCCTGGGCGAGCATGTCTGCACCAGAAAGCTTTAAAAGGGGAGGGGTGAAGCTTCATTCACCCCAAAATCTTCCCCAATGTTCAAGAGGCATAGGAGCTCACGGGATTCACAAGTTTTGCAGCCCTAAGCCACCACTTTTGTGTTTTTGCTTCCATTTTTGCACTCTTGCTCACTCCCTACAAGTAAGTGCACTATCCCTTGGTTCTTTGGCTTTCCATTGATGCATTTTTAGTGCTCTAAATTGTCTATGCTTGGCCAAATTCATGAGGCAATTCATGATGAATTCATGCTTTGATTTGTTGAAATGGGGGGCTGCATGGAATGGCCGTAGGCCTATGGTGTATTCTGAAATAATTGGGCATGTCACATTGCCCCCATTCCCCACTTTTTCATGCCTAAACGTGCACCCACCAAGTGCTCGGTGAAATGCCTCAATGGCATTTGCGCATGATTTTGTGAAATTCTGCTTATGGAACAAATGCATGCATGTAGGGCTGCCATTTATTTTGAGTATGTGGGCAGTTTTGTAGAAGCTAGAATAGGTGCCAAAATGTGACTTAGGCCTAAGAACCCAATCCTTTTGGTTTTGGATTAAAAAATGCATGAAAATGAGAGCATGTTAGTGAGGTTTCCCTTTGACTAGCACTTGGTTTGGGCTGCATCTTGTTGAATATTTTGTGTTTAAATGGTGTAAAAAATTTCTTCACAATGTACATGTATATATATAGAGGATAGGTAGCAAGAGAAAATACCTTTCAAATAAAGCGTGCATATGTTGAGTAGGTAGCAAAGTACCTTGCAAGATGCGTATATATGTTGAATGTAGAACGAGAATGCTTCTCAAAATGTGGATATATGACATGAAATTGCCTTTCAAAAATATTGAATAGGTAGCACAAAAATTGCTCTTCAAGTGAATATGTATATGCATGAATATATAGCATAAAATTGTCTCTCAAGTGTATGTACATACGTGTAAATAGAATGTGAACATATAGCGAAGAAATGCCATTCAAAATGGAGTGGAAATACCATTTAAAATGGAGTGATAGGTAGCACAAAAAAATGCCTTGCAAGTATGTATGTATGTTAAAAAGGTAGCAAAAATGCCTTGCAAATATGTATGTATGTTAGATAGGTAACAAAAATGCCTTGCAAATATGTATGTATGTTAAAAAGGTAGCAAAAATGCCTTGCAAATATGTATGTATGTTAGATAGGTAACAAAAATGCCTTGCAAATATGTATGTATGTTAAAAAGGTAGCAAAAATGCCTTGCAAATATGTATGTATGTTTAGATAGGTAACAAAAATGCCTTGCAAATATGTATGTATGTTAAAAAGGTAGCAAAAATGCCTCGCAAATATGTATGTATGCTAGATAGGTAACAAAAATGCCTTGCAAATATGTATGTATGTTTAGATAGGTAGCCAAAAAATGCCTTGCAAATATATATGTATGTTGGATAGGTAGCCAAAATGCCTTGCAGATATGTATGTATGTTTTGATAGGTAGCCAAAAATGCCTTGCAAATATATATGTGCATGTTGGATAGGTAGCCAAAGTGTTGTGCAAATATGTATGTGTGTTAGATAGGTAGCCAAAGTGCCTTGCAAAATATGTATATATGTTGGATAGTTTAGCATGTAGCATAAGAAAATTCTTTGCAAACGGAAGTAGGTGTACCTCATAAAATGTTTTTCACCAAGCAAGATGTGTGTAAATATATGTATATTCTAAAATAACCCACGCATCGATGTGTAAGTTTTTTCTCTAAATTCATATTGACATTTGCGTTTTGTTGGAAAGAAGTGTACGCCATTTTTGCTTGATTTGGCTTTTATTGTGATAAGTTGTTGTTGCTAGTAAACTAACTTTACAAATGTGTCCTTGCAGGAAATGACTCCAAAGAAACTCCCAGCCAAGAGGTCCAAGAAGGATTCCACTAGAGAGGGTTCCAGTGCGGCCCCGCAGGCAGATATGGAATTCGATAGGCACAGGTTCTGGAGTGCGGAACACCAGCAACGGTTTGAGGCCATCAAGGACTGGTCATTCCTTAGAGAGAGACGAGTCTAGCTGAGGGATGAGGAGTATCCTGAGTTCCAAGAGGATATCACCTGAAGGCAATGGGCTCAGCTCGTATCACCCATGGCTAAGTTCAATCCTGAGATAGTCATGGAGTTTTATGCTAATGCTTGGCCCACAGAAGAAGGAGTTTGTAACGACCCGCCTCGTCACTACGATATCACCACTCTAAACCGCGAGAATTTCAATTTTTAAATGAAAATTACGTTAATTTGCTTATGAAAAATTAAAGTAAAATTTTAATTTCACAATATACATTCCCAAACAACGCACCATTACTTAAATGAATATATATATATATATAGGCATAGTAACTTAGTACACATCATTCACATAATGGAAAGTAAATTTGTTCATACATATAATTAAGTTTGTGATTTACATCCTCAATTCAACAAAAAGAATTATGTAACCAGCTATGGAGGACTTGATTAACAAAACATAACTCTCTCCCAAAATAATCCCAACATCATCACGTCAGCTCGACGGCTCCATAAAAGAAACTCACTTCTCGTACTCTACTATTATCATTCTGCTCCCAGGAACAAAGGTTCGCAATCATCACAGGTACCAACCACACGGTACAAAAATTGCGAGGGGTGAGTTTATTATAAAAGAAATTAATACAAAAATCAAATAACCACAATTAGTAAGAAAACATTAACAAATATCATAAGCTTACATAAACATTCATTAGGTCAATACACACTCAACAAATAGTCATCATCCGTCCATACTCCATAGTTTCAATCAACCATGCTCAGCGTGATGCATGCACCTGACCTCAACTCTCAAATTCAATGTGGTACCATCCCCAAGGAAATAGCCTAAGCGTGTCCACACAACACTCTCACTTAGGAAAACTAGGCAGTAAGTGTCAAGGTCACCCTATCGTGCACAGGGAACTCCCCCCCCCCAATAATGATCAGCCTAAGTTTCAAGGGAGTTCCAAACCGAGTGACATGCCCCCAAGTACAAGTATTTTTCCTCATGAAAAACTACGAGTACATATTGACAAAGTTTATACTATTTCCATGTCATATGAAGTATGAAACATAGGCACCATCAATGCACTGACCATGGATAATTAAAGATTCTAAGCCATCCCCCTCCGGAGATGCTTAAAACTCTTTAACCACTCTATCTCCCCCACCAGGGATATCCAACAAGGTCACTGCACCCTCCATGTACATACACAACATACAATGTATGAAACATGGGCACCATTAATGCACTGACCATGGATAACTAAAGATTCTAAGCCATCCCCCTCCAGAGATATGCTTAAAACTCTTTAACCACTCTATCTCCCCCACCAAGGATATCCAACAAGGTCACTGCACCCTCCATGTACATACACAACATACAACGTATGAAACATGGACACCATCAATGCACTGACCATGGATTAACTAAAGATTCTAAGCCATCCCCCTTTAGAGATGCTTAAAACTCTTTAACCACTCTATCTCCCCCACTAGGGATATCCAACAAGGGCACTACACCCTCCATGTACATACACAACATACAATGTATGAAACATGGGCACCATCAATGCACTGACCGTGGATTAATTAAAGATTCTAAGCATCCCCTCCAGAGATGCTTAAAACTCTTTAACCACTCTATCTCCCCCACCAGGGATATCCAACAAGGTCATTGCACCCCCCATGTACATACACAACATAACATCATCACAATGCATTTTCAACAACATCAACATTTCATCTCAATATCATTCTCAACATCAACATAATCTCATCTCAATGACATTATCAACAACAACATCATCATCTCATATTAACATAATCATCAATAATAACATCATCTCAGATTGACATGATCATCAACAACAACATCATCTCATATCAATATTATAATAAACATCAACGTCACCTCATATCAATTAATGTCATCAATAGAAATATCATTAGTAAGTCACACTCCGCATATACATATATAGTTCATGCCTGAGATTCACACTCCCCAGGTCTTCAGACAACACAAGTCTAATAGCAACAATAATGTTATTCATCAATAATAGATATATCGCATCCCATTAGTCAAAAACATTGTTTTCTTAAAAACCAGCATGCAACAGGGACAGACATACATCCCCATAGTTAGGTTTCCTGACCCCAACTATGGTATCAAAAATGGTAAATTATAATAAACTCCCCTCACCTATTATGAGCTCTCCGCCAGTTCCTCTTTGCGTCACTCAGAGGTCTCTCTTGTTCATGCTCATCAGTCCAAACACAAGTTTCTATATACCAAATTGAAGGAAATTTAGTATAGATTTCAGAAACAAGGTTAATGACAACATTTGGGATCAAATACCCTTGTCAAAACATAAAGGGCTGAGGGGTGTTTCAGATTCTACTAAAGAAGACATCATTTTGAAATTCCGATCATGCCAATGTGACCAGGGTTCAATGAAGGTCACGAAAATAACATCCATTTCATAAAAAGATAACTTTTACAACGTCTCATTTTCAAGGGTTTTTCAAAGGAAGTGTAAAAATATCCAATAATGGTTCCCAAGTTAGAAGAGATGCAAAGATAGGCTTAAACTAACAAGGAGCAGGATTAGAATCACGATTACCTCGAAAAAAAAAACCGTGAAGCTAGGATTGGAGGCTTCCTTCTCTATCGAATCCTCGAGATAAGTTTTGAAGATTCCGCTCCGATTAAACTATTCTTCTTCGTGTGGTGGTCCTACGGCAAGCAAAGACGGCTCGTGGAGGTCACCGGGGGTGAGTGGTGGTGGAGGAGGAGCCTGGGGGCGTTGGGGAGGGTTTAGGGGAAGGGAAAGAGGAAGAAGATGAATGTTTTACAATGTTGGGTGTATTTGAAGCCTGCAACACTCACCCAAGCGAGTGTGGCCTGCCCGGGCGAGCTGACCCACACCTCAAATTTTCTGTTTCGGTAAAAAAATCATATCTCATACTAAATATGTTATTTTACAAATCTCACCGTTCAAAATGTGTATAATTGTCCTAGGAACTCTCAGAAAAAATTTAAAGACGATCCAATCGTTAACAAATCTGGGAGAGCAATTTTACTGAAATAGGTTTAGGTAAAAATTTGAAATCTCATAACTTCAACTTAGCTCAACAAACTCAACATAACTCAACATCCACATCAAGAAATTCACACATGACTAATTCAAGTCATACCTCAACTCATTCAAGTCAACCATATATTCAAATAACACAATAAATACAATTAAACATCAATTTATAATTAGTAATATTTCAGGGTGTTACAAAGTTAGAGACATGCTCTCCTGGGTGAGGGACCAGTGGATTCCCTTTGATGGAGATGCCATCAACTAGTTTCTGGGGCATCCACTGATCTTGGAGAAAGGCCAGTAGTGTGAGTATAGCCGGAGAAGGAGCCAGGCCTCAGGCTTTGATGAGGAGGCTATTAGCTAGTTGTTGTGCGTGCCGGGGCAGGACTTTGCCCGGATCGTGGTGGGGAGACGAGTGTGGATCATGCGCACCAGCATGACCACCATCACGCAGATCTAGATGACGTTGCTGCTTAGCAACATTCTCCCCAGCAACCATAACTTGGACCTCCCCCTACTGAAGTGTCAATTGGTTTACGCCATCCTGACTCAGGTGAGTGTCCACGTCGCCCAGCTAATCTTTGATGCTATTTACCAGTTTGCAGGGATTACGCCTCTGAGACACCCAGTGGACCCAGAGAAGTCCAACAGGGCCCTGGGTTTCCTACTCTGATTATAGGCCTCTGTCAGTTCAATGGAGTGGCGGTCATCCCCACCAAGCTCATTCGACCTCCTATTAATAGGGCCTTCATCCGGAAATACTACATGCCAGAGGAGGACCAGCAACAGCCTATTGCAGATGCACCACCACCGCCTCTAGGGGAGGTACCCTCTCTAAGGTCAATCTCCGACCACCTATGGAGGATAGAACTCCAGATGCACCGGTATATGCAGCGCGTGACTAGCCAACAGGCGGCTAGTCACTGAGGACAGGTGCGGCTGAACGAGACATTCTACCATTACAACATACACCAGTAGAGTCAGGACCCCAATCCTTTGCCTTGGCCTACCCCCGAGCAGTTCGAGGCCACGGTGGCCTGGCCTGGGGACGAGACCGATTTTGAGACACGAGCAGGACCTGCAGGAGCTCCGGGGGATGACGAAGGAGCTCAGGAGGATGATGACATGGCTGACGTGTTGGACTTCTTCACTTGATAAGGCAGAGTTGCACGGATGAGATCGCCAAAAATTGTAATTTTGTCTTTATTTGATTTTATTGCTTTCAGTTGTTATTTCATTATGATAAAACTAAACTTGGTGTTATCGCTTTCAGTTGTTATTTCGTTATGATAAAATTGAGCTTGATATTGTTGCTGTTAGTCATTTGTTGTTTCATTTTGACTAATTTCACCGCTTCTACATATTGTCGTACGTACTTTGTGATGGTTTGTCTGAAATGCCAAAAAAAAATAGGGAGTCTTGTATATTTGCATTCGTACGCCTTTATTTCGTTTTGATAAAGTGTAATCTCGGTTACCAACTTTGCCCGGGTTACAAACCTTTTCTAACACAAAAGAAATTTGCTTGAAAAAAAAAATTGATTGAAAGAAAAAGCTAAAAGAAAAAATATTGGCTAAGAGCCAACACACTTTTGAAAGAAAATGTCTGTCATTTTTCTTTGGAAAATTCACGAGTCAGAACATAAAAAGATTTTTGAAAAAAATGTGTGCGCCTGAAAGGTGAATGCAATGAAGATTTTTCCTGAAGCCCTGAATGGACTCAGATGTGTGTGTAACTTGGTAAAAGAGCATTATTTATAAACACTAGGTTGATTTGAATGGGGGAAAAAAATCCTAAGCCTTAGTGTTTATATGGCCACAAAGCTTTATGAGTGTCCACATGGATGTATGCATGATCAGTTTTGCATAAATTTGTAAATCATCATTGTCATATGTGTTTCATGGAAATAATTTGGGGCATTCCCTTATTCTTGAACCGCTGGCTAAACAAACATATTGACATGCGTCATGTCTCGCCATCTGTAGGCCTTTTGAGCCAAACCTCGACGTTTTGGCCATAACCTTGACCTAGGATGGAAAATTTCCAACCTTACCATTGGAAGAAAGAATGGAAGATTCTTCCCAAAAAAAAAAAAAGAAGAAGAAGCCTCTTTTACCTTGGGCTACAAGTATGCTTCAAATGGAAAGAAAAGAAAAGGAAAGGAAGAAAGTCAACCAATCAAAGATTGGACAAAAACAAAAGAAAAGAAAAAAAATATGGAAAGGTTCTTGGACCAAACAATGTCTGAACAAATATGCCGAATTGTCGAAAGCAAAAAAGAAAGGAAAAGCAACAGTAACAATAACTTGGTTAAAACCCGAGGGATGCATGAAGCAATTGCCTTCTTAGTTACCAACCAAATCTTTGTGTCCGTTCTTGCTCCGCGGAAAACCAAAGAGAAAAAGAAAAAAAAGAGAAAAAAAATAGAAAAGGCAAAGGCCAAAACACCCAAAAGCCAAGGTTCCCACCAAAATCCAGCTTTCTCAAAAGTCCTATTGATCCATGATTACACATATTATCTTTGATTTGATAGGAAATTACTTACAAAGTCAAATCATGACATGTCTGTGGTTCAGAATTAGGATGAAGCACTTGCCTGTGTGAGATTTTATACACTATGAGCAGTTTTCCTCTATTTTCAATTGGACCCAGTGTTTTCTTCTAATGTTCTTTTAGAGATGAAATGAAAATGTCCCAAACCTCGTTTGTGGTTATGGGAAATTCTATGAACATGCTTTCCTTCCCCGGTAGTTGTAACGACTCGCCTGGTCGCTACTATATCACCATCCTAAGCCGTGATAAATTCAATTTTTAAATAAAAACTCCCTTAATTTTTGCTTATGAAAATAAAGATAATTTTTGTCTTGACATACATTCACCAAACCATACACATTTACTTAAGATAATATATATATATATAGGAATAGTAACTCAGTACACTTCATACACATAATGGAAATTAAGTCTGTTCATACATATAATTAAAATATGAGATTTACATCTTTAGTTCAACAAAAGGAATCATGAACCAACTATGGAGGAGTTGATTAACAAAACATAACTCTCTCCCAAATCTAATCCCAACGTCATCACGTCAGCTCGGCGGCTCCACAACAAAATCTCACTTCCTGTACCCTACTGCTGTCATTCTGCTCCCACGAACATAGTTCATGATCATCACAGGTATCAACCACATGATACAAATTTGCAAGGGTGAGTTCATTATAAAAAGAACCAATACTAAAATCCAAATAACCACAATTAGTAATAAAAACATAGGCAAACATCATGAGCTTACTCAACATTCGTTAATCAACACACACATTCAACAATTATTCATCATCCATCCATGGATCCAATCAACTATGCTCAGAATGATGCATGCACCTGACCTCAACTCTCAGATGCAATGCGGTACGTACCGTATCCAATACCAAGGAAATAGCCTAAGTGTGTCCACACGACACCTCACTTAGGAAACCATGCAGTATTTGTTGAGGCCACCCAGTCGTGCACCGTAACTCCCCCCCCCCTCGGTGATCAGCCTGGGCCACAAGGGAGTTCCCTACCAAGTGACACACCCCCTAGTACAAAGTACATACTGCCACAATTTATACTATTTCCAGTGTCATATGAGGCATGAACCATGGGCGTCGTCAAGTACCTGACCATGGATGAGTTAAAGCACCTAAGCATCCCCTCAGAAATGCTTAAATCCTTTAACCACTATATTCTCCACCACAAGGGACATCCGACAAGGTCAGCGCACCCCCTTATGAACATACACAACATACAACGTATGAACGTGGGCATCGTCAAGTACATGACCATGGATGAATTAAAGCGCCTAAGCATCTCCTCAGAAATGCTTAAATTCTTTAACCACTCTAGTTTCCCGCACAAGGGACATCTGACAAGGTCACTGCAGCCCCCCCCCCCCATGAACGTACACAACATCCAACGTATGAAACATGGGCATCGTCAAGTACATGACCATGGATGAATTAAAGCGCCTAAGCATCCCCTCAGAAATGTTTAAATTCTTTAACCACTCTAGTTTCCCACACAAGGGAGATCCGACAAGGTCATCGCAACGGTCAGATCGTGGACATCTGTCCTATGAACCTCCAAACGAAATTTGGAGAAGATCCAACAGTTAACAAATGTAGGAGGGCACTGATGTGCCATCATTTTCTCCTATTTCTTAACCCTTTTTGCCCCATTTTAATTATTGATTGGTCTTAATTGTCAATTAATTAGGCAGTTTTATTATTTGGGCCCATTCAGCTAATTTGATGTTTTTAATCTAATTTCAGGAATTAATGAAGCATTGGGCTTGAATCTAGCATTGGGCTTGAATCTAGAATTGGGCTTGGACTTGAAGAGGGCAGACTAATTTATTCTATAAAATTAGATCTTATCTTATCTAGATATTATTTAGATTTGATCTCATCTAGATATTATTTCATCTAGATCTTATCTTATCTTATCTTATCTAGATTTGATTTGATTTTACTTATGGGCTTGGATTTAAAACATATTTGTAAGCTTTGGGGCTGAAAAAAACTATATAACAGCACCAAGGTTCTAGTTTAGACGCCCTCTCTCCCTCGCGGGAGACTCTCTCTCTCTCCTCTCTCTCTTCTATTTTTCGTTTTTAGTTTTAGTCTCTCTTCTCTTTCTCTTTTATTTTCGTTTTTTTTACAATTCCAGTTCAGACTTTTAGTTTTATCAATAAAATTTCATTCTCTATTTGATTAATGGAAGGCTAAGTCCGCAGCGTTGTTTTCCCTTGAGGATCAAGCACAGTTCTCTTTGAGGTTCTATTATTACTGTTAAATTCTGTTTAGTTTTTCCTCTTCACTAATTACTTTGAATTTGTTGCTTTTAATTCATGCATGCTTAGTGCTTGATTAATTGTCTCTGCGCTTAATTTACGTTCATGCTTAATGATCGTTTATGAGTAATTGGTGTATGTGATGCTTAATCACATAATGAATGCCTTATGTTGAATTTCGCTTAGTAATTTAATTTAGGGTTGGATTAAGTGGTTAAACTGATAAAGGATAAACTCTCGTAACCTAGGATAAGAGACTTGCTTGTGAATCAAGGGGAAGCAACGTGTTTTAATTCTGATATTTTCTAATTCACATATATTCGCTATTTAATTTACAAAAGCAAACAACCCCCCCCCCCCCCCCCCAATTTGTTACTATTTCCTACTATCTGTTATGAACATTTGGTTTATCATTGCTCGTTGGGAAACGACCTAGGATCACTTCCTAGTTACTACATTTTAATGTTTATTTGATTCGGGTACGGCCTCGATCAGGCACTTTTACTGAGACAACTCAGACAACTTCCATGAGAAGCTTCTTTGAAAAGCTAGAGTTTTAACTACCCACACCCCTCTAATAACTAAACTAACCTCCTTGAAAATAAAACATGGATAAAATAACACAACAAATAAAATCAAACATCAATTATAATTGCTAATAATATTTCAGGGTGTTACAGTTGTCATATTGATTTTCTTCAAAAATATATGTTGCTCTGATCGGTCTGGAGGTTTGCTTCATTGCTAAGCGTGTTCGCATTTTAAAGAAAGACTTTCTGAGACTATTACAGTCTCCCTTTGCTATCCAAAGACAGGCGAGCCCGATAGCATGTAAAGACAAATATGGTCATCTTCCCCCTTTGTCGAAGACTTGAATGTCTTTCGACCGAGACTATTATAGTCTCCCTTTGCTATCCAGAGACAATCGAGCCTGATAGCACGTGGAGACGAATTATGGTCATCTGCCACCTTTGCTATCCAGAGACAATCGAGTCAGATAGCATGCAGAGACAAATTATGGTCATCCACCACCTTTGCTATCCAGAGACAATCGAGTCCGATAGCACGCAGAGACAAATTATGGTCATCCACCACCTTTGCTATCTAGAGACAATCGAGTCCGATAGTACGTGGAGACAAATTATGGTCATCTGCCACCTTTTCTATCCAGAGACAATCGAGTTTGATAGCACGCGGAGACAAATTATGGTCATCTGCCACCTTTGTTATCTAGAGACAATCGAGTCCAATAGCATGCAGAGAGAAATTATGGTCATCCGCCACCTTTGCTATCCAGAGACAATTGAGTCAGATAGCACGCAGAGACAAATTATGGTCATCCACCACCTTTGCTATCCAGAGACAATCGAGTCCGATAGCACGCGGAGACAAATTATGGTCATCCGCCACCTTTGCTATCCAGAGACAATTGAGTCCGATAGCACGCAAAGACAAATTATGGTCATCCGCCACCCTTGCCAACTAGAGACAAGCGAGTCTGTTGGCACGTGGAGACTATCATGGTCATCTGCCACCCTTGCCAACCAGAGACAAGCGAGTCAGTTGGTACGCAGAGACTATCATGGTCATCTATTTCATTGTTTTCAATCTACATACAAGCGAGTGCATTGGCACGTAGAGACTATCATGGTCATCCATTTCATTGTTTTCAAGACTATTGAAGTCCCCCTTGCCATCTAGAGACAAGCGAGTCCGTTGACACGCGAAGACTATCATGGTCATTCGTTTCATTATTTTCTAGACTATTGAAGTCCCCCTTGCCATCCAGAGACAAGCAAGTCTGTTGGCATGCAGAGACTATCATGGTCATCCATTTTTCATTGATTTTAAGACTATTGTAGTCTCCATTGCTATCCAGAGATAATCGAGTCTGATGCCGTGCGGAGACCGTCATGGTCGTCCGTTTTCATTGCTTTCAAGGCCTCAAGGCTTTTGTTGACATACCTGATGCTTCTAATGCTCTTTCTTTTGACAGGTTTCATTGAGTGAGCTAGTGGCTGGTCAGGTGGAGAGGTCTCTCGAACGAAATTAGTGTCTTTATCTTTACTTCCTTTTTATCTCCAATTAAAGATAAGTAAATAGGGGCAACTTTCATACCCTAATTTCGTTCGGGGACAATTGTTTGTTAATATTTGGATTCTTGCCGGCCGAATTGAGTTGCTTAACACTAATCGCCATGCAATCCGAAGGGTTTTGCGATGTTTCAGAAAGAAATGAGCAAAATACTTAAAATAGGGGCAAAATGGTCAATTTAGGGGCATTCTTCAGCCCCTGGTCCCATTAGAAAACTTCAAGGAGAAGCAACCAACTTGCCTGGGCGAGCTGTGTTACAACCTCCTCCCCTCATTTTCCTATAAATAGGCATGGGGGGCTGAAGGGAAGGGGTTCAGCACCATTTATAAGCATATTTGACTTAAATTAGTGAGAAGAAGGAGAAAGAAGAAGAAAAATCAAGGCCGAGGCGCTTCCATAACATTTTCGTGATCAATTCCGTGACTGTTCTTCGTCATTCTTCATCCGTTCTTCATTGTTCTTCGATCTTCGACCGGTTAGTTTTCTATTTTGAAACTTTGAATCCATTCTATGCACCCTTAGGGGTCCATCCTTGCTTTGTATGTCTTCATCTTCATCCTTCTATCATCGGTGATCTTTTCTTTTGTTTTAGGCGAGTTTCGACCGATCGTTTAAGCCGTAACCTCACTTAATCAATGTTAAAATGAATTTCAACCGATTTTTTGTGTTGTAATCTCATTTAATCACCATTAAAATAAAATTCAACCGATCATTTACGTTGTAACCTCAGTTAATCATCAAAAAGATAAGTTTCAACCGGTCATTTACTTTGAAAGTTTTCTTTTAATGAGTTGAAAAATAACCAAGTGAAACCAAAGCTAAAATCAACTCACAAATCAAGCTTTTGTCCACAAGAAAATCGCTTGAATCTGTTCACAGGTCACACGCCTTAAATGGTCTTTTTACTTTATCGGTTAAAACGAACCGTTTAAAAGTCTAAAATCAACACTCCGCATCACTTTCTTGCTTTTTAAAGAACTACGTAGGACTGAGTTCCTCATCGCAATTGAGGATACATAGGAGTGAGAGCCCCGCTCTTGTCGATCCCAAAAAGATAAAAAGCATAAAAAAGGGAAAAATAAAATAAATTTGAAGTCATGATTTTGCACATTTGATTAAAGGATGTCGTCCCTTGTGACGGACGTGTGGGGTGCTAATACCTTCCCCATGCGTAAACAACTCCCGAACCTTTATTTCTTAAAACTCGTAGACTCACTTTTAGTTTTTCTGACGTTTTCCTCGAATAAATGTTGGTGGAAACTCCACGCATTTTTCCTTCCTTGGAAGACACACTCGTAAGCCTTGCGTCGCCCTCCCGCCGAAGGGTAGGTTGCGACATTGTCGTAAACGCTTTTCATCAATGTAAAATAAGTTTTAACCGGTCATTAATGTCGCAAGTTATCTTGAAAAAGGGATAGAAACTTAATGAGCCAAAACCAAATAAAACCAACTCATAAACTTCTTAATGTCATCAAAAAAATTGAGAGATCGTTCAAAGGCCCAACGCCTTAATGTTTCTCTCCTTTCAAAATCAAGAGATCATTCAAAGGTCCAACGCCTTAACATTTCTCTCCTTTCAAAATCAAGAGAACATTCAAAGATCCAACGCCTTAACGATTCTCTCTTTTCAAAAATCAAAAGATCGTTCCAAGGTCCAACACCTTAAACGAATTTTGTTCGCAACTAAAATCAATATTTCAAAAATATAAAAAACACAATTTAACAAACCAACGATCAGTTCTTAAAGAACTATGTAGGTCTGAGTTCCTCATCGCAATTGAAGATACGTAGAAGTGAGAGCCCCGCTCTTGTCGACCCCAAAAAGATAAAAACATAAAAAAGGGAAAATAAAATAGATTTGAAGTCATGATTTTGCACATTTGGTTAAAGGCTACCGTCCCTTGTGACGGATGTGTGGAGTGCTAATACCTTCCACGTTCGTAAATAACTCTTGAACCTTTATTTCTTAAATGTTCGTAGACTGCTTTTGTTTTTTCTAACGTTTTCCTGAAATAAACATTGGTGGTGACTCCGTACGTTTTCCTTCCTTGGAAGATGCACCCATGAGCCTCGTGTCACCCTTCCACCGAAGGGTAAGTTGTGATAGAGGCACATAGAAAACTCACCCTGGCTTGTTCCTTGATCGCATCATGCATATCTTCATGGCATCATAATGGACATATCATTCATGCATTTATCATTAATCATATTCATGCATTGCATTTGCATAAGTCATTGCGTTATCATACATCTTCATTTGGCATGCTTTTGTTCTGCTAATTACATAGATTCTATTTTCATCGTTCGTATGTTATGTTCACTCATGCATGATCCTGACACATAGTTTCTCACGTCTTGCATTTTCCTAAAAAAAAACAAGCACACAAAAACAAAAAAAAAAAGGAACAGAAAGAAAGTCACAATGAAGCATGAAAGTTTACACTGCATTCTTAGCTACATGTGTTGGGTACCATGATAATAGCTATAAACAAACCATGTTTGGATTATACACTCATTTCTCTTGAAAAATGATTGAAAATCACATGAACATGGTACCTAATGCATTGTTAACTAGGAAAAGGGTGGTTCTTCGGGCATCTCATGTCGATCTCATAATTACATTTGTCATGCATATCATAAGTTTGCCCTAATCATTCATCTCTATGATATGTTGTCGAAGTATTGACAATCAAAATTTCTTTTCATTGGATTATGGGGTCAAACCAAGCACATGCTTTTAAGAAAAGGTTTTCATCAAGTCAAGGTCAAGTATGGAGGTAACCAACTTGCAAAAGTTGGGGCAGAAGATGGATCGAGTTTACATAGCTTCTTTGGCTACTACTAACACATGATTGAGCTAAATAATTTACAAAATTAGAGACTGTTGATGTCCATGTTTTATTTCCAGTTGCACTTTGACTCTCACAAGATGTGATGAAAAATGTTGTTTTAATGAAAATCTGAATTGATTCGACCCTATGTTCTACTAAATGTCCTATGTAGAATTTGCAATACTTCAAACAATGTACCATTCACATACATCCATGCTTATTTTTTCTTTTCACATTTGGATGCATTGCTCATTGCATTCTTTCCTTGAAATCAGATCCATAATCATTGTAATCATAAGGAAAGAATGCGCTTTACGATGCCCTTACCGAACGCGTGCCAAAGAGTGATGAGTGAAACAGAGGAGGTGCAAGAGCAGATGAAGGCTGACATGGAGGCTATGAAAGAGCAAATGACCACAATGATGGAAGCCATAATGAGTATGAGAAAAATTATGGAGGTCAACATGGCTACAGTCATTGCCGCAAGTACCGCCACTGAGGTGGACCCGACTCACCCATCTTGCCTCAACCAAGTAAATCGTCCAACTTCGGATATAGTAGGCGAAGCACTGGGAAGTGCGGGCAGCCCCCATTTTGTGCAGGTCCAGAGCAAGCATTCCTTCCCACCATATGGTTTGCCTCCCAACTATACACCACCCAATGTTGCACATGCTCTCGATGAGAATGTCGATAACTCCGCTCCTATACTCATTGAGAGCCAATAACCCCAATCTAGTCAGGCAAGGTCCCTTAACCCATGGGAGAGACACATGAAGTACCCCGATACCATACTCTAGCCGACTCTAAGCCTCACCTTGGATATGCCACTAAGGGGCAGGCATTTGGTGGCATACCCTTGCCAAACACTTTGGGGGGCCCTCAGTATTGCCCACAACCACAACCCTTACATTTTGTGGTGGAAAGACTGCCTCTTGCCATGGTAGAAAGGGTAAAATTTGATCATATAGAAGAAAGGTTGAGGGTCATTGAAAGAGGCGGAAATTATGTCTTTGCTGACATGGCAGAGTCGTGCCTAGTGCCTGACGTGGTCATTCCTCTGAAGTTCAAGGTTTCGGACTTCAATAAGTACAAGGGGACTACTTGCCCCAAGAATCACTTATGGATGTACTGCAGGAAAATGGGGGCATACGCAAAAGATGAAAAATTGTTGATGCATTTGTTCCAGGAAAGTCTTACTGGGGTAGCCGTCACCTGGTACACCAATCTAGAGTCTTCTTGGGTCCGTTCCTGGAAAGACCTAATGGTTGCCTTTATTAGGCAGTATCAATACAATTCTGATATGGCTCCGGATAGAATGTAGCTACAGAACATATGTAAGAGGGAGCATGAATCTTTTAAAGAATACGCCCAAAGGTGGAGGGATCTGGCAGCTCAAGTAGCGCCCCCAAATGGAGAGAATAAGAAGGAGGGAGGAACCCATGCTATGACTGTCATTCCTACATGGCCAAATTTCCCACCAACTCAACAATATCAATACTCAGTCAATATCAGCCCTTCTCATTACCCACCACCCTATCAGTCAAGAACACCCAATCATCCATAAAGGCCACCCCTAAATCAGCCACAAAACCCGCGTGCTACACATCTGATACCATACACCACCCTTAACATGAACCAAAACACCAACCAGGGAAGGAATTTTCCAAACAAGAAGCTTGTAGAATTCACCCCAATTTCAGTGTCGTATGCTAACTTACTCCCATATATACTCAATAATGCAATGGTAACCATAATCCCAGCAAAGATTCCTCAACCTCCATTTTCCCAAGGATACAACTCGAATGCAACATGTGCTTATCATGGAGGTGTTCCGGGGCATTTCATTGAGCATTGTGTGACCTTGAAACATAAGGTGCAGAGTCTAATTGATGCAAGTTGGCTAAAATCGAGGAGGACAACTGCTTGTGAATTCTAACGTTGTCGAGCGATACTATGCATGGTACTTGGGGAAATTTGAAGGTTGTTGTTAGATGTCTCCAATGACTCATTAGGATTTTCAAGTTTATGCCATTATTGTAAATAACAATCACAATGCTAATAATATGGATAAATTTGATGTCCTTGCCTTTCATTCTCTCACAATTACATCTTTGCATATTTATTTAAACATCCACTGGAATGTGAATGTACGTTGTTGGCTTTGTTTGCTCAGTTGACCTGCACTCTTGAGTTGATCTCCAAGTTTGTTCAATCAGAAATTGCTCGTTCTACACGTTTGGTGGGGGTGCCATAAATGACAAGTAAAGTTAAAAAAAAAAGAGAAAAAAATGTTTGATTGACTGTGTTTCAAATAAAAAATAAGAAGTACATACATTCATGTGACCTCATTTTATTGTTCTTAATCTGTCAAGAACAAGAGTCATTCGACTTAATCTGTCAATTGAAAATCTTTTAAATATTTCTCGTCCTTCAAAATTCATTTTTCGAGAACCTGCACAGTTTCTTTCATTTTTCCTTGCTACATGGTCATGAAAAGGCATCAATAGATACCTCAAAGCCCTACACTGGGGCAATGACAGGCACCATGCATGAGCCTCAAGCAAACCTAGGGGTAGATCAAAAGTTCTGACCCGGTAGGTTGAAAACTCAAAAGGGCAGCTTAGGCAAAAATTAGGGTAGTAAAAAAATAAAAAGAAGAAAGAATCAGGAGCGTGTTTATCAGGGGTTTGGTCCCAAAATCCAAACTACAAAAGTATCTAGTCAAGATTTGAAATGACACACGACCATGTTTCAATATCCCAAACACTAATTTATCCCTTTCTACCCCCTCTAAGCCAAAGCATATTTGTTTTCCAAAAACAACACACAAAAAAAAAACAAAATGAGAACCCTAAGTAGGAACCACCGCTAAACCGGCAGGAAGAGCAATGCAAACAACACATGCATGAAGTTGGGCAACAATGATAGGAAAAAGAAAATAAAATCTGCCAAAGGCAAGTGAAGAAAAAGAGAGATAAAAGATCTCCCGATTTTACAAGGAAGGCACAAAAGTGCAATAAGGATTAATGTATAAGAAAAAAGGAGTAGACCCCGACCCAAGAGTTGAAAGGAACAAAAGTACAAGCAAAACTCTCAAGGTTTTTACTCAATATAACCCTCAAACACTCTTTGAGCCTCTCTAATCCTTTCTTTCATAGCCCTCTTACCCCTGACCACGTTACAAGCCAAATAAAGCCCATGGGATCAAGGAATGACTAATTTTTCTTTTAAGTTGAGATTCTGGAATCAAACCCGCACACGCTTGTGATTATTGAGTATATATATATATATATATATATATATATATATATATATATAAGAGAAACCTCGAGGTTTCACACTTGCACATTGAGAAGAAAACTCATTCGACCAGGAGCTCGTGGAAAATGCCCAAAGACAATTGTGATAGTAGGATACATTTGATGTTAGTCGCTCATGCAGATTCCTTAGGATTCCTTTTGAATCCAAGGGTGGCATTTGTTGTATAAATTATTTTGGGATCATCAGCCCATGTCATCAAGTTTCAGCAGGATCAACAGACCCTTGGCATCACTCTATGATCTTAAATCGGGAAAGTTTCACTTGGTCACATACCAAAGTGTGACAATCCATTGCATCCTGGAATGAGGCGCACGATCGATCCCAAAGCCTTATGATTTCTTGTTGTGCAGAATCATCAGAGTTTTTAAAAAGAAAGGGGAAAACCCAATGATCAATATTTTGGTTGATTGACTAAATTTCAAATGGCTCCATTGCCGTCACTCCAAAATTGTCAAGTGACTAAATCAAACGAAGCATACACTCACGAGTTATCATGTCTTTCAGAAAGAGACAGTCAATATGTGTTTTAAACAAAAAGAGAAAAAAGAAAAAAATGTCAAATCAAAATCAAAATCACAAAAATAGGAAAGAATGTCATGAGAATTACACAATTTTCATGATTCAAAACCTTTTGCATTACTAGCATTTCAAGAAGAAGATTGTATGCATCTACATCCCAAAATCATGTTCATATTAGGCTATAAGTGCATAGATTTCTCTTCATATACCAATTTCTCAAATCTAATGTCCAATATTTTAAGTTTAGGATGAGAGGCCCTCTCAAAGAGTCAATCTCTTGCTTTCTCATAAGGCTGAGCCCTTTGGTACTGCTTGTTTTATAGGACTCAATGTCCTTTGCTTTATGATTTCATGGGACTCAAAGTCCTCGCCTTTATCTTTCATAGGACTCAAAGTCCTCTGTCATTTACATTTCAAAGACTTCAATGTCTTTAGTCATTTACGCTTCCAAAAGACTACAATGTCTTCATTTACATTTCAAAGACTTCAATGTCTTCAGTCATTTACACTTTCAAAGACTAAAATGTCTTCATTTACATTTCAAAGATTTCAATGTCTTCAGTCATTTATGCTTTCAAAAGACTACAATGTCTTCATTTACATTTCAAAGACTTCAATGTCTTCAGTCGTTAATGCTTTCAAAAGACTACAATGTCTTCATTTACATTTCAAATACTTCAATGTCTTCAGTCATTTACGCTTTCAAAAGACTACAGTGTCTTCATTTACATCTTCAGTCATTTACACTTTCAAAGACTACAATGTCTTCATTTACATTTCAAAGATTTCAATGTCTTCAGTCATTTATGCTTTCAAAGACTACAATGTCTTCATTTACATTTCAAAGACTTCAATGTCTTCAATCATTTACGCTTTCAAAGACTACAATGACTTCAACATTTTTTGTCTTTCATAGGACTCAATGTCCTTGTCTTTGTGCTTCTTAGGACTCAACGTCCTCTGTTTCTATGCTTTGAAAAAAATAAAAAATAAAAAGAAATAAAAAAACTTCAAATGTCTTCTACTCTACAGGACTTCAATGCCCTCCATTTTACATTTTATAAAACTTCAATGTCCTCTTGTTTTTTCGATTTCACTTCCTTGGTTTTCGCCAATTGCCCGGTCGAATAGCAAGATCGCTCGAACAAAATTAGTATCCATAACTTTACTTCCCCTTTATTTCCAATAAAATATAAGTAAAGAGGGGCAATTGTCATACCCTAATTTCGTCCGGGGACTATCGTTCATTGATCTTTTGATCCTTGTTAGTCAAATTATGGTGTTGAATGCCAATTACAGTGCAAAGCAAGGAACCATTCAATGTTTTCATCAAGAATACAAAAGAATACCAAGGAAGGGGACAAAAACGTCTTTTCTTGATTTTTCTGGACCTCAGATCGCCCAGGCTAGCATCTAGCTCGCCTGGGACACCAAATAGCTTCATGGTGAAGAAACCATTTCACCTGGGCGAGCTCACTACTTCAGGGTTAAGTTTCAGCTCGCCTGGGCGAGCTGCAACTGCCCCGAAGTGACCCTTTGCCTATAAATAAGCGTCCTAGGGGTGTTTTAAAGGGTTCCAAGGTTCAGGAGGTGAGGGAATTGAGAGAAAAGAGAAAGAAGAAGTAGAAGAAAGAAGAGGAAACGAAGCCGAGGCACTACCAAATCACAACTGCGATCATTACCTATGTCGTTTTCTTGTTCAGTGTTCTTCGAGCAACCATCGGTTAGTTTTATTTTTTAGGATTGAATGTGATCTATGTACCCTTAGGGGTCCCCCTTGTAATTATGTGCACATTCATCTTTTCCATCTATCATCGGCGATCTCGTTTTTCTCTGTAAAGTTCAATCTTAACCGATCACTAGTGTTGTAAAGTTGTCTTAAAAGAGATTGAAAGTTAATAAAAAAAAACCTAGATAAAATCAATTCATAACCAAACTTCTTTATTTCATCAAATATCGCTTGAGATCATTTCAAGGTCCAATGCCTTCATAATTCTCTTCGCTTTTTAAATTTAAAAGATCGTTTTAAGGTCCAACGCCTTAACGATTCTCTCCGCTTTTCAAATTTTAAAACATCGTTTCAAGGTCCAACGCCTTAAACGACTTTTGTTCGCAATTAAAATAAACCTTTGAAAAAACATAAAATCAATTTAACACACAAACTTTCAGACTTAAAGAACTACGTAGGTCTGAATTCCTCATCGCACCTAAGGATACATAGAAGCAAGGGCAACCCCCTTATCGACCCTAAAAAATAAAACAATATAAAAAGGGAAATAAAAAATATTGAAGTCACATTTTTGCACACTCGATTAAAGGTTGTTGTTCCTTGTGACAGACGCGTGGGGTGTTAGTACCTTCCCTATGCGTAAACAACTCCCGAACACTTTTTTTTCTCAAAATTCGCAGACCTCTTTTTGGTTTTTCTAACGTTTTCCTCGAATAAACGTTGGTGACGACTCCCACGCATTTTCCTTTTTTGGAAGACGCCCATTTTATTTCGCCTCGCCCTCCCGCCGAAGGGTAGGTTGTGACAACGGGCGTGTGGGGTGCTAATACCTTCCCTATGCGTAAACAACTCCTGAACCCTTCTTTTCAAAATTCACAAACCTCTTTTTGGTTTTTCTAACGTTTTTCTCGAATAAACGTTGGTGGCGACTCCACTCGTTTTCTCCTTAGGAGACGAACGTGCTTTTCTTTCATTTATATGCTTTCGCCATCCCGTTGTGAGGTAGGTTGCAACACTAGTAATGTAGGATTTTTTAGCCCTTGTATTTTAAGGCACCTAGACTAATTTTTGTATTAGGGGTAGTTTTGTAATTTCACATGCATTAGTGCACTATTTGATGTGTGTGTTGGGAGAAAAATTTAATTGAATTGGGAGAAGCCCAATCCAATTAAATTTCGGACCAGCCTAAGGGGGAGATGAACATTTGCTTGCTACATCCCATTGCAACATCATATGTAGATTGAATTGCCTTTGATGTTTTGATGATGATCATGATGATGTGTTGCAATTGATGCAAATGGGCTTTTCAAGATTAAATTCAAGACAATACTTCAAGATTACAAGTCACAACATGAAGATGATCAGTAGTATATTAGCAAGGGAATTCCTAATTGAATTAGCAAAGGTTTGGCCAAGTGATTTAAATTAAAAAGTGTTTTTCAAAGAGTTTATTCTCTGGTAATCGATTACCAGTGGCCAAATATATTTTATAACAGCTACTAAAATTTGAATTCGAAATTTTAGACTGTGTAATCGATTACACAATTTTGGTAATCGATTACCAGCAGTTAATAAACGTTTTAATTCAAATTTTTAAAGCTGTAATCGATTACACAATTACTGTAATCGATTACCAGACAGGATTTTCAGAAAAATAATTCTAAGAGTCACAACTTTTCAAAGGCTTTATTCATGACCACCAATGGTCTATATATGTGACTTAAACACGAATTTGCTCAGAGATTTTTAGAACAACAAGTGTTTATCCTCTCAAAGAGCAAATTCATTTTATCCTCTTAAGAATTCCTTGGCCAATTCAATTGCAATTCATTAAGGAATTATTTGAGTGCTCAATTTGTAAAATCCATCTCTTTCTAGAGAGATTTATTCTTCCTCTTCACCTCATTCTCTAAGGGATTAAGAGACCGTGAGTCTTTTGTTGTAAAGGAATTCTAAACACAAAGGAAGGATTGTCCTTGTGTGTTTAGAACTTGTAAAAGGAATTTACAAGATAGTGGAACTCTCAAGCGGGTTGCTTGGGGACTGGACGTAGGCACAAGGGTGTGGCCGAACCAGTATAAAACTGAGTTTGCACTTTCTCTTCCCTTAATCTCCTTTATTTATTATTGCTTTATATTCATATTCAAATTGTTTTATTTGAATTAATATTTAAGAAGATTGTCATTAAGGGAATTCATAACTTGAATAAAAAGTGAAATAGATTTTTAATTGGGGAAGTAGTTTGGAATATCTTAATTCAACCCCCCTCCCCCCTTCTTAAGATATCTGAGGCCACTTGTCTAACAAGTGGTATCAGAGCTTCATTCTTGTATAAAGTTTAGAAGCTTCAAGAAAAAGATGGCCTCAGCAAATTCCTTATTTCCAAAAGGGAATTCTATCAATAGACCTCCAATCTTTAATGGAGAGGGTTACCACTACTGGAAAACCCGAATGCAAATTTTTATTGAGGCAATAGATCTAAATATTTGGGAAGCCATAGAAATAGGGCCTTATATACCCACCACAGTGGAAAGAGTTTCAATAGATGGTAGTTCATCAAGTGAAAGCATAACTATAGAAAAACCTAGAGATAGATGGTCTGAAGAGGATAGAAAACGAGTACAATACAACTTAAAAGCCAAAAATATAATAACATCTGCCCTGGGAATGGATGAATATTTCAGGGTTTCAAATTGTAAGAGTGCTAAGGAAATGTGGGACACTCTTCGATTAACACATGAAGGAACTACGGATGTTAAAAGATCTAGGATAAATGCACTAACTCATGAGTATGAATTATTTAGAATGAATGCAAATGAAAATATTCAAAGCATGCAAAAGAGATTTACACATATAATAAATCATCTAGCAGCCTTAGGAAAAGAATTTCAAAATGAGGATCTCATAAACAAGGTGCTAAGATGTTTAAGTAGAGAATGGCAACCCAAAGTAACGGCCATTTCTGAATCAAGAGATTTATCTAACATGTCCCTTGCCACTCTATTTGGAAAGTTGCAGGAACACGAGATAGAATTATTGAGATTACACCAACATGAAGAAAATGACAAGAAAAAGAAAGGAATTGCTCTTAAAGCATCATCCTCAATTCAAGAAGAAAGTGATCAGGATAATGATCCAGATGATGATGATGATCTAAGTCTTTTTGTAAGAAGATTCAACAAGTTCCTTAAAGTAAGAGGAAATCAGAGGCGACCCAATTTTAAATCAAAGAGAAGGACAGAAAATTCATCCTCTACTCTAAAATGCTTTGAATGCAATCAACCTGGACATCTGAGGGTTGATTGTCCCATCTTCAAGAAAAAAGATGGAAAAATCTGAAAAGAAAAATCATAGTGAAAAGAAACTGAAGAAAGCATACATCACATGGGATGAAAATGATATGGAATCTTCTGAAGATTCTGAAAATGAAGAGATAAATCTCTGCCTTATGGCTAAAAGATATGAAAGTGATGAAGAGGTAACATCTTCGAATAACTTATCTATTTCTTTTGATGAATTGCAAGATGCATTTGCTGATCTGCATAAAGAGTCAATTAAACTTGCAAAATTAGTTTCATCTTCAAAGAAAACAATTTCAAATTTAGAAAATGAGATTTCGAAATTAAACAAAGAATTAGATCTTCTTAGAAATGAAGTCTCAATTTCTAAAACAAATGAAAAAGTAAATATCTCCACTATTTCTGACAAGAAAATATCAGATTCTTGTAGTTGTTGTGATAAATATGTAAAAGAAATTAAAGAATTGAAGAATTCACTTGCAAAATTCTCATATAGTAAAAATAATTTAGATGTTATATTAAGTAAACAAAGATATGTGTCTAATAAAAATGGACCAGGGTATAAATCTGATAAACAACAAAAGTTTCATAAAAAAATTTCCACTTCCACACAAAAATGTAATTCTAATTCTATCACTTGTTTTTACTGTGGAAGAAGAGGACATGGCATATCAACTTGCTACTTCAAGAAAAATTACAGTAACATTAAAATTATATGGGTCCCAAAAGGATCCTCTGTTTATACTAACATGCAAGGACCCAATAAAATTTGGGTACCTAAGTCAAAAACTTAATTATGCAGGTATCTTTGAGAAAGAAGTGGTACATAGATAGCGGATGCTCAAAACATATGACTGGAGATGCATCAAATTTTACACATATCTCTCCAAAGAAAAGTGGGCATGTAACATATGGTGACAACAACAAAGGTAGAATCCTTGGAGTGGGTAAAATAGGTACAAATTCTTCAAACTCCATTGAAAATGTTCTACTTGTTGAAGGACTTAAGCATAGCCTGCTTAGCGTTAGTCAACTATGCGACAAAGACTATCTAGTATCATTTGATTCTCAGAAATGTCTTATAGAACATAAGCATGACATTAATATAAAGCATATAGGACATAGAGTCAATAATGTTTACATGATAGACTTAAGCATAAAACAAGAAAACAATCATTGCTTTCTTAGTAAAGATGAAGATCCATGGTTATGGCATAAAAGAATTGCTCACATAAACATGGATCACTTAAATAAATTAATTTCAAAAGATTTAGTAGTTGGTTTGCCTAAATTGAAATTTGAAAAAGATAAACTATGTGATGCATGTCAAAAGGGCAAACAAACAAGAGTCTCATTCAAACCTCCAAAATGTTGTTTCAACCACTCAACCCTTACAATTATTGCATATGGATTTATTTGGTCCATCTAGAATCATGAGTTTTGGAGGAAATTACTATGCTCTAGTTATAGTTGATGATTTCTCTAGATATACTTGGACATTATTTATTACACATAAAAGTGATTCATTCCAAGCATTTAGAAAACTTGCTAAAGTCATACAAAATAAGAAAAATCTCAAGATTGCATCCATTAGAAGTGATCATGGGGGTGAATTTGAAAATAAAGATTTTGAATTATTTTGTGATGAACATGGTATTGAACAAAATTTTTCTGCACCTAGAACCCCTCAACAAAATGGAGTTGTTGAGAGGAAAAATAGGTCATTGGAAGAAATTGCAAGAACTTTATTAAATGATACTTCTCTTCCAAAGTATTTTTGGGCTGAAGCTGTCAATACTGCATGTTACATCATGAATAGGGCCTTGATAAGACCCATTTTAAAGAAAACCCCATATGAGTTATATAATGGTAGAAAACATAATATTTCTCATCTACATGTTTTTGGTTGCAAGTGCTTTGTGCTTAATAATGGTAAAGATAATCTAGGAAAATTCGATGCAAAATCTGATGAAGGTATTTTTCTTGGATATTCATTACAAAGCAAAGCATATAGGATATATAATAAAAGAACTATGAATATCGAGGAATCCATTCATGTTACCTTTGATGAATCTAATGCTATCTTGTCAAGAAAGAATATGCTAGATGATATTGCAGATTCTTTAGAACATATGAATATTGATGAACAAGATACCAAAGGAAATGATAAAGGAAACAATGAAGATCCTCTAGAAGAAGTCAAATCCAATGATGAACTTCCAAGAAAATGGAAAGCTTCAAGAGATCATCCCCTCGACAACATTATTGGTGATATCTCAAAAGGGGTAACAACTATACATTCTCTTTAAGATTTATGCAATAATATGGCTTTTGTATCTATGATTGAACCTAAAAATATAAAAGAAGCCATAGTAGACGATAACTGGATCATTGCCATGCAAGAAGAACTAAACCAATTTGAAAGAAACAATGTGTGGAAATTAGTAGAAAAACCTGAAAATTATCCAATCATAGGAACAAAATGGGTTTTTAGAAATAAATTAGATGAACATGGTATAATTATTAGAAATAAAGCCAGGTTAGTAGCAAAAGGGTATAATCAAGAAGAAGGAATAGACTATGAAGAAACATATGCTCCTTGATCGAGGCCGTACCCGAATCAAATAAACATGAAAATGCAGTAACTAGGAAGTGATCCTAGGTCGTTTCCCAACGAGCAGTGACAAGCCAAATGTTCATAATATACTTGCAGTAACAGTAACGATGGGGGGGGGGGGGGGTTGGTTGTTTGGTAATTAAAGAGCAGAACAAATAAAATGGAATACGAAACTACTAATATTAAAAACGGGTTGTTTCCTCTGATTCAGAAGCCACTCTCTTATCCTGGGTTATGGAGAATTCGTCCCTAACAGTCAACCACTTAATCCAACCCTATTTCAATTTACTAAGCGAAAATCAACTTAGGGTTTTCAATACGTGATTAGGCACCACATACACCAGTTAGCCCTTCGTCCATTAAGCATGAACGCAAGTTAGGCTCAGAGGCAATTAATCGAACACGAAGCGTGCACTGATTAATATTCACGAAATTGGGATAACTGGTGAAGGGAAAACTGCCAGGAAACCACATTACAAACGAAACCTCAAAGAGAGTTGGGCTTCGTCCTCAAAAGGAAACAACACCAGAAAATCTAGCCTTCCATGGATTCAAACAGAAAACGCAAAGGAAACATGAACAGAAACGTAAATGAGCAGAAACGTAAATGAACATAAGCGTAAATGAAAGTAGAAGAAGAAGCAAGAATGAACTCGTAATTAGGAGCAGAAAACGGAAATTTGCATTAAGAACGAAAACTATAACAAGGGCACAGAAAAACGTGAAAACCTAAAACCAAAGCTCTGAATAATGAAAATAGCATAGCAGAATAGAATGCCCTACACGAATCCCAAGGCAGTTATTTAAAAAGTGTCACTCAAAGTCACTGGGCCCTATTACAATACTCTGGCCCAAAACCAAATAAACACTGAACAACATAAAATTGCGAAATTTCCTAATTAGAAATTAACTAAGGTAAGCGCTGCTTTATTTGCCCTCTTCAAGTCCACAACTAAAATCCGGATTAAGCCCAATGTTTCATTAATTCCTGAAATTAGATTAAAAACATCAAATTAGCTAAATGAGCCCAAATAATAAAACTGCCTAATTAATTGACAATTAAGACCAATCAATAATTAAAATGGTGCAAAAAGGGTTTAGAAAATAGAAGAAAATGATGGCACATCAAAACCCCCCATACTTAGCCTTTTGCACTCCTGGGCAAAATGAAACAAAGAACAAAATCCAAGGATATCAAAGGGAGACAAACAAAAACATTCACATATTTCTCAATGAACATCAAGGAATGAAAGGAATGGGTAACATCTAACATAAGGAGATCCAAAAAGTCAAGACATTCATGAAAATCATCCAAGCAACCCAATCATGGCAAAATAGTTAATCAGCTCAAGAATGAAAAGTGATAAAGCCTCACAAGATATACACTCTATCTCTCAAGTGTCTAGGCTACTATTTACCCTCAAAGCACCCATGAAAGCAAACACCACATAAACTTGGCAAGATTCTAAAATTGACAATCAACCCATAAACACAAGCACATGAGGATCAAAAGGTCTTTTAAGGTTGTAATGGGGCCAAGGACAAGGTATGGAGAAATATGGAATAAGTGGCTAAATCCCAAAGGAATAGAGGAGCAAAGGGGAATAAGTGCATATTAAGAAAAAAATAAGAAAATAAAAAGAAGTAAAGATAAAAATTAAACATGAAGAGTAGAACCAAGAGTTTCATCATTCTTGTGCCATTCAAGATCTTATTCACTCAACTTTATTGCTTTTCTTTTTCTTTTTTCGAATTTTTTTTTTTGAATTTTTTTTTTTTTTTTTTTACTCTTTAGCCTTTGAGAAACAACATTTCATTCAGCATGTTCAACATTTAACCAATATACAATGTACATCAAGTATGGCCCAAAATACATCATGAAGCATAGCCAACAAAACAAGTTGTCCAATGAAACAAAAACCCCCCACACTTATTCCCAAAACAATTCCAAAGCTCCAAAATTCCTTAAGGATATGGTAATATCATGGTTTTTCACTTAAGGCTTGTAGTGAGCTTCAAAACAAGGAAAGGGAAACAAGGCTCAAAAGGGCTATCAAAGGAATTAATTCAAGGTAAGTCCATTTGGCTAGAAGCTTATAAGAACAAAATTGCCTTAATCATTTCCAAATATGCATGTGAATTAGGACGCATCAACAAGAATCAAGCCAAGGCTATTGTGCAAGCAATCAATGGGGCAAAACACACCAAATGATTATAATGATGGATGGCTCAAATTCTCACAAAGGTAAAATCATCACTTTCAAATTGAGCTTTCAAAACTATCATGACATGTAGAGAAGAATCAAGGATTTCAAGTCACAAAATGTCAAGAACTTTTATTTTCAAAACAATTACCCATTTCTTGAACATATCCTATAATTCAAAGAAAAACATGCAAAGTCGTACGTGCACACGAAATTGACCCAAAATATTAAACTGAAAATCCGACGAAACTAACAACATTATTAAATTAACACAACTAACAAATTAACAAAACCAACAAAACAAGCAAAACCAAAGAACACTCCCCCCCATACTTAAACAACACATTGTCCTCAATGTAGCACAATTAAAAGATTAAAAACAATTAAATCATCAAAGAGACTCGAACAAGTGTAATAAAAGCAAAGAAGGAGATAGGAAAAGAAAAACTCCCTAAGTCATGGTGGAGGAAGAGTAGGGTGGAGTAAGGAAGTCTCTTCCACCACTACGTCCACTAAAGAAGGGTTTGTGAGGAATGGCTTAAGTCGATGTCCGTTGACCTTGAAGCTCTTGTTTGTGGAGTCGCTTTTGATCTCAACTGTACCATATAGAAAAACATTAGTAACAACAAAAGGACCAATCCACTTAGACCTCAACTTACCACTCATGAGTCCAAGCCTAGAATTATACAATAACACTTTTTGCCCAACCACGAAGTCTTTTTTAACTATCATGCTATCATGGAACTTCTTGGTCTTTTCTTTGTAGAACTTGGCATTCTCGTAGGCTTCTAGGCGGTTTTCATCTAACTCACTCAGTTGCAACTTCCTTTCCTCGCCAGCTTGATCCATAGAGAAGTTGCAAGTCTTCACTGCCCAGTATGCTTTGTGCTCAATTTCCACTGGAAGATGACATGCCTTTCCAAAGACAACCCGATAAGGAGACATTCCTATGGGTGCTTTGTAGGCAGTCCGATGTGCCCAGAGAGCATCATCAAGCCTGGTACTCCAATCTTTCCTGCTTGGCTGCACAATCTTCTCTAGAATTCTCTTGATTTCCCTGTTAGAAATTTCTGCCTGTCCATTAGTCTAGGGGTGGTATGGTGTGGATACCCTATGTACCACCCCATACTTTTTAAGCAGGGCATGCATTGTCCTGTTGCAAAAATGGGTTCCTTGATCACTAACAATTGCTTTAGGTACTTCAAACCTGCAAAACAGATTAGACCTGACAAAGTTTGCGACAACTTTAGCATCATTAGTTCTAGTGGGCTTGGCTTCCACCCATTTTGAAACATAATCAACTGCAAGGAGAATATAAACATAACCAAAAGAGACAGGAAAAGGACCCATGAAATCTATACCGCAGACATCAAACACCTCACAAAATAGCATAGGTTGCTGAGGCATTTGTTGTCGCCATGTAAGTGTATTTCCTGCTCTCTGACACTGCTCACAAGTGCTGCAGATCTTCCACGCATCTTTAAAGATGGTGGGCCAATAAAAACCACAATCAATCACTTTGCGAGCTGTCCTTTGAACACCCAGATGACCTCCCGGTGTGGAAGAATGACAGAACTGCAGGACTGAGTCAGTCTCATGATCTGGAATGCACCGTCTGATGACCTGATCATTGCACAATTTCCACAAGTAGGGGTCATCCCAAATAAAATGCTTAGCATCACTTTTAATCTTATCTTTTTGGGCCTTAGATGCTAAGGGAGGAAAAATAGAGGCAACTAAATAATTGACAATGTTAGCAAACCAGGGAGTAGAAAGAGAGTCAGAAATACTATACAATACATACAAATGATCATCCGGGAAATCATCCCAAATAGGTGAATCTACATCAGAGACACGTTCGATCCGACTCAAATGATCAGCAACTAGATTTTGTGCTCCGCTCCTATCACGGATCTCCAAGTCAAACTCTTGGAGCCAGAGCATCCATCGGATCAACCTAGGCTTAGAATCAGCCTTCTTCAACAAGTACTTTAGAGCTGCATGGTCAGTATAAACAATAATGTGAGTACCAAGCAAATAAGATCGAAATTTTTCAAGAGCAAAAACTATGGCTAGAAGCTCTTTCTCAGTAGTAGTATAATTTGCTTGGGCAACATCTAAAGTCCTAGAAGCATAATATATCACCCTGGGCAATTTATCAATTTTCTGAGCAAGGACAGCCCCCAATGCATAATTTGATGCATCACACATAAGCTCAAAAGGGGCTGTCCAATCGGGTGCCTGGATGATGGGGGTGGTAGTCAACGCTCTTTTGAGGCAATCAAAAGCCTCTTTGCATCTGTCATTAAAGTCAAACTCCACCTCCTTTTGCAACAAGTTGGACAGTGGAAGGGCTACTTTGCTAAAATCCCTTATAAAGCGCCTGTAGAATCCTGCATGACCAAGAAAAGATCGCACCTCTCGCACACAAGAGGGGTAAGGCAATTGTGAAATAACAGAAATTTTTGCAGGATCTACTTCAATGCCCTTATTGGAAATAATGTGGCCTAAAACTATACCTTGCTCAACCATAAAATGACATTTTTCAAAATTTAGAACAAGGTTAGTTTCAATGCATCTATTCAAAACTTTTTCCAAACTATTCAAACAACCATCAAAAGAGGATCCATATACAGTGAAATCATCCATAAACACCTCTATGCAATTTTCTAAAAAATCACTGAAAATACTAATCATGCACCGCTGGAAGGTACCAGGGGCATTGCACAGGCTGAAAGGCATCCTCCTATAAGCAAAAGTGCCGAAGGGGCAGGTGAATATGGTCTTTTCCTTATCCTCAGGAGCAATAGTTATTTGCATATAACCAGAAAAACCATCAAGGAAACAGTAGAGGGATTTACCTGCCAGGCGTTCAAGCATCTGGTCAATGAATGGCAGGGGAAAATGGTCCTTTTTGGTAACCTGGTTCAGCCTCCTATAGTCAATGCAGACTCTCCAACTGTTCTGCACCCGAGTAGGAATTAGCTCCTCCTTCTCATTTCTGATCACTGTGAGGCCAGTCTTTTTCGGGACTACCTGGACGGGACTCACCCATTGGCTGTCGGAGATAGGATAAATGATTCCAGCTTGCAAAAGCTTGGTTATCTCCTTCTTCACTACATCAAGAATCATCGGGTTGAGTCTTCTCTGTGGCTGTCTTACTGGTTTAGCTCCATCCTCTAAATTTATTCGATGCATACATGTGGATGGGCTAATACCAGGAATGTCCGCCAGGGTCCAGCCTATAGCCTTCTTATGCTTCTTGAGAACTGACAACAACTTCTCCTCTTGCTCATCAGCGAGGGAGGCAAATATAATCACTGGAAAACTCTTGCTATCATCCAAGTAAGCGTATTTTAAATTTGATGGCAGAGGCTTCAATTCTGGTGTGGTCGGCTGGACAGTGGTAGAAGGAGATGGTTTCTCAGCCTTTACCTCATAAAGAAAGTCAGAGGTATGTGTACTTCCTGAAACATGGTTAGTCCTATCTGACTCTATAAAATCAATCTCAAGAGGTAAAACACCACCACCAGGCATGCAATCAATATCACCCTCAGATTCACTCTCAGCATCAAATTCAGACATATGATCAAGTACAATTTCAGACTCAATGCATGAAGAGTGAGAGGCATGCAAATTAGAATAAAGATCAATCATGTATTCATCAACAACATGGTCAATTATTTTAGCACGAAATACAGAAAGATCTTCAGATGGGTATTTCATAGCATCCAGAATATTAAAATGAACAGTTATATCACCAAACTCCATGGACAGTGTGCCTGCATAAACATCTATCTTAGTTCTAGCAGTTTTCATAAAGGGTCTGCCTAGAATGATGGGAACTGATCCTTGAGAAAATCCATCTTCCATATTCAAGATATAAAAATCAACAGGGAAAATCAGTTCACCAACTCTAACTAAGACATCTTCTATGAAACCAACAGGATAGGCAACACTTCTATTAGCTAAATGAATTACCACATCAGTTGACTGCAAGGGACCTAGAGATAGAGAATTAAAAATCGACAGAGGCATAACACTAACAGAGGCTCCTAAATCTAGCATGGCATTGTCAAACTTACTATTCCCTATAATACAAGGTATGCTGAATGTACCTGGATCTTTGCATTTTTCAGGAATTTGAGGAACAGATTTACCAATCAATGCGGAGACATTTCTGCCTATGCTTATTAGTGCACAGCTCCTTCAAGAATTTGGCATATCTTGGAATTTGCTTTATTGCATCCAACAGAGGTATGTTTACCTCTACTTTTCTAAACGTTTCCAAGATCTCTTTCTCTGCCTCTTCCATTTTTTTGTTGGAAACTGCTCTTGGAGGGAATGGAAGAGGGGGAATGTGCTGCTTCTGCAAATCAGAATTACCTGTGGAAGAAGATTCACCTGCACAAAAATTGTTAGGTAGATTTTTGTCATCACCTTTTTCTGGAATAGAGTGAAGTTTGGCAGGTTCATTTGCAGATGAGGAAGGTGCTACGGGTTGAGGTCCTTGACACTGCTTTCCCGACCTCAATGAAATGGCACTGACATTTTTGGGGTTTTGGACAGCTTGAGAAGGCAGCTTGTCAGAATTCTGGGACTGTTGTTGATTCAATTGAGTAGCTAATTGTCCCATCTGATTGGTTAAGCTCTGAATGGAGGCTCTGGTCTCTTGCTGAAACTGCATGTTCTGCATAGTCATTTGCCTCACAAGTTCTTCGAGGGAAGGTTGTGGAGGGGCCTCAACTGTTGGCTGTTTCTGGGGTTGTTGCTGTTGTTGGATTGGTGGAGGAATGTATGGTCTACTTGGGCCAGCAGCATTTTGGAAGGAAGGAGCAGGCTGCTGTTGTTGTTGCTGAGGGCTGGACCATCTGAGGTTAGGGTGATTCCTCCATCCAGGGTTGTATCTGTTGCTGGAAAGGTCATAATTGCTCTGCTATGGTTGATTTTGCTGCTGAGGTTGAGGAGGTCTATTGTAAATATTTGCAGCATAAGCTTCAGGCTGCTCAATTGCTCCAGGTTGTTGCATGGAAGGGCAAAGGTCTGTGTGGTGGTCAGCAGAGGAGCACAAACCACAAACCCTTGCGACAGGTACAGATTTCTGATTCAAGGCCAGCTGGGTTACCAAGTTGACCAACGCATCCAGTTTGCCTTCAAGCTTCTTAGTTTCAGATGATGCAGATGGGTTTGTAGCTACCTCATGCACTCCTCTAATGACTATGGCATCATTTCTGGCGCTAAACTGTTGGGAGTTGGAGGCCATCTTCTCAATTAAATTTCTGGCTTCAGCAGGAGTCATGTCTCCAAGGGCTCCACCACTGGCAGCATCTATCATACTTCTCTCCATATTACTGAGTCCTTCATAAAAATATTGGAGAAGAAGCTGTTCTGAAATCTGATGGTGGGGGCAACTGGCACATAGTTTCTTAAATCTCTCCCAGTACCCATACAGGCTCTCTCCACTGAGTTGTCTAATACCTGAGATATCCTTCCTGATGGCTGTGGTCCTGGAAGCAGGGAAATTTTTTTCTAAGAATACTCTCTTAAGGTCATCCCAGCTCGTGATGGACCTTGGAGCAAGGTAATACAGCCAGTCCTTTGCCACTCCCTCTAATGAATGAGGAAAAGCCTTCAGAAATATGTGATCCTCTTGGACATCTGGGGGTTTCATGGTGGAGCAGACAATGTGAAATTCTTTCAAATGTTTGTGCGGGTCTTCACCTGCAAGGCCATGAAACTTTGGAAGCAAATGAATCAGTCCAGTCTTAAGAACATATGGGACATCCTCATCAGGGTATTGGATGCACAAGCTTTCATAGGTGAAATCAGGTGCAGCCATTTCCCTTAGAGTCCTCTCACGAGGTGGAGGTTGTGCCATGTTCTCAGAATGTGCAAAATCAGAATGCTCAGAATCAGAATGCTCAAAATTATAATGCTCAAGATCAGGATGTTCAAAATCACCAATAACAGAATGCACAGATTCACCAGTTATGGAATGCTCAGAATGATCAAAAGGTATAAAATGATGCCTAACTAATCTATGAAATGTCCTATCTATCTCAGGATCAAAGGGTTGTAAGTCAGATGGATTGCCTCTAGTCATACACTACATTCAGCATGCACACAACTAGTTGCCTTGTCATGTAAATAAAGGTGTAGGTTTGAACTACAGCTACCCTCAAATGATATCCAAATGACTTGAAATTTTGTGAGCAACCTTATAAAATGGTGAGAAGATAGCACAAAAAATTTCAGACAAAAATTCAAAGTCTAACTATGAAAGCTAAAATTGGTAGGTTAAGAAAAATAAGTGAATAAAACTTGAAAAATAAAAAACTTTTGACAGAATCGCTTTTTTTGGACGATGGAGACCTCAGCCGGCCTATGGCCGGCTACCACAATGTAGGAAATTTTTTTCTACCCCAAATGCATATATAATAATTGCGATTCTGATAACCGGAGCAAAAGTTATGGCCGTTTGAAGTTTTGACAAACACAAAATTTGCTAGTTTTTTGGAACTTTCAAATCTGACCAAACTAAAGGCTCTAGCTATTTTTACCACAAAATATAGATTAAAAGAAGTTACCACAAAAAAATTCAGCCAAAAATAACAACCCTAGCTACTAAAACAAAAAATCCCAATTAATTCAGCATGGGTGGTCGCTAAAATCCGTCTCTAATTGATTTCTACTACTACTCTGTTTTTCCGCAAGCTGATTTCTACTACTACTTTGTTTTCAAGCACAATCTTCACAGCAAAACACCCAAGACTGAAACAGGGGAAACGCTTAATGGTAAAACTGAAACAGAACAGACTTTAAACAAAATACCAGGACACTAATCAACACTAACACACATACTAGCACAATACTAACAATTAAACATAAAACACGAAAGGATTAAACACACAACACTAGCTAGCTATTATGAACCTTTGGACACTACTACCCGGCAACGGCGCCAAATTTAATCGAGGCCGTACCCGAATCAAATAAACATGAAAATGCAGTAACTAGGAAGTGATCCTAGGTCGTTTCCCAACGAGCAGTGACAAGCCAAATGTTCATAATATACTTGCAGTAACAGTAACGATGGGGGGGGGGGGTTTGGTTGTTTGGTAATTAAAGAGCAGAACAAATAAAATGGAATACGAAACTACTAATATTAAAAATGGGTTGTTTCCTCTGATTCAGAAGCCACTCTCTTATCCTGGGTTATGGAGAATTCGTCTCTAACAGTCAACCACTTAATCCAACCCTATTTCAATTTACTAAGCGAAAATCAACTTAGGGTTTTCAATACGTGATTAGGCACCACATACACCAGTTAGCCCTTCGTCCATTAAGCATGAACGCAAGTTAGGCTCAGAGGCAATTAATCGAACACGAAGCGTGCACTGATTAATATTCACGAAATTGGGATAACTGGTGAAGGGAAAACTGCCAGGAAACCACATTACAAACGAAACCTCAAAGAGAGTTGGGCTTCGTCCTCAAAAGGAAACAACACCAGAAAATCTAGCCTTCCATGGATTCAAACAGAAAACGCAAATGAAACATGAAGCAGAAACGTAAATGAACAAGAACGTAAATGAACAGAAACGTAAATGAAAGTAGAAGAAGAAGCAAGAATGAACTCGTAATTAGAAGCAGAAAACGGAAATTTGCATTAAGAACGAAAACTGTAACAAGGGCACAGAAAAACATGAAAACCTAAAACCAAAGCTCTGAATAATGAAAATAGCATAGCAGAATAGAATGCCCTGCACGAATCCCAAGGCAGCTATTTAAAAAGTCACTCAAAGTCACTGGGCCCTATTACAATACTCTGGCCCAAAACGAAATAAACACTGAACAACATAAAATTGCGAAATTTCCTAATTAGAAATTAACTAAGGTAAGCGCTGCTTTATTTGCCCTCTTCAAGTCCACAACCAAAATCCGGATTAAGCCCAATGTTTCATTAATTCCTGAAATTAGATTAAAAACATCAAATTAGCTAAATGAGCCCAAATAATAAAACTGCCTAATTAATTGACAATTAAGACCAATCAATAATTAAAATGGTGCAAAAAGGGTTTAGAAAATAGAAGAAAATGATGGCACATCACTCCTATTGCAAGATTAGAAGCCATTAGAATGCTTTTAGCATATGCATCCATAATGGATTTTAAACTTTATCAAATGGATGTTAAGAGCGCCTTTCTAAATGGCTTAATTCAAGAAGAGGTATATGTTGAACAACCCCCTGGTTTTGAAATTCCTGATAAACCAAACCATGTTTATAAATTACAAAAGGCTCTTTATGGTTTGAAACAAGCCCCTAGGGCGTGGTATGAACGCTTAAGCAATTTTCTTCTAGAAAAAGAATTCTCTAGAGGTAAAGTGGATACCACATTGTTCATAAAGAGAAAGCATAATGATATTTTGTTGGTTCAAATATATGTTGATGATATAATTTTTTGATCCACTAATGATTCATTGTGCAAGGAGTTTTCCCTTGATATGCAAAGTGAATTTGAAATGTCAATGATGGGAGAACTAAAGTACTTTCTGGGATTACAAATCAAGCAAACTCAAGAAGGTATATTCATCAATCAATCCAAGTACTGCAAGGAATTGATCAAAAGATTTGGGATGGATAGTGCAAAACACATGTCCACACCTATGAGCACTAGTTGTTACTTAGATAAAGATGAATCTGGTCAGTCTATAGACATAAAACAATATCGAGGTATGATCGGATCTCTTCTTTATTTATCTGCTAGTAGACCTGATATTATGTTTAGTGTATTCATGTGTGCTAGGTTTCAATCCAACCCAAACAATCACATTTAAGTGCAGTCAAGAGAATCATGAGATATCTATTAGGAACAATCAATTTAGGATTATGGTATCCTAAGAATTCAACATGTAACTTAATAGGATATTCTGATTCTGATTTTGCCGGATCTAAAACTGATAGAAAAAGTACAAGTGGAACTTGTCAATTTATTGGATCGGCTCTTGTATCATGGCATAGTAAGAAACAAAACAGTGTTGCTTTATCTACTGCTAAAGCGGAGTATATCTCTGCCGGTAGTTGTTGTGCACAGATTTTATGGATGAAGCAACAATTATCTGACTATGGCATCATTCTTGATCGCATACCTATTAAGTGTGATAATACTAATGCCATAAATCTATCCAAAAACCCAGTTCAACACTCTAGAACTAAACATATAGAGATTAGACATCACTTTCTTAGAGATCATGTCCTAAAGGGAGATTGTGTATTAGAGTTTGTTGATACTAAGAATCAACTTGCTGATATTTTCACAAAACCTCTCCCCAAGGAAGTGTTCTTCTCTATTAGAAGAGAATTAGGTCTCTTAGATGTAAGAGATTTAGAAAAATAGGAATTGATTGGTTGATTGATTGATTGATTAATTTACTATGATTTATTGTGTGTAGATTATTTTGTTTGTTTGATCTTGTTTGAATTCTTGTTTTTATTTATGATTTCTTGTGTATATAATAATTGAATGATTGAATTTAGTATATTGGTAGTGAAAGTTAATCATATAGGATGTATTTTAGCATAAACATAGATATTCTCTTAAGAAACTAGCCTAGGATAGGCTCTGGTAATCGATTACCATCCAGTGTAATCGATTACACATGAACAGGCAGCCTGTAATCGATTACAACATTCTGTAATCGGTTACCAGTAGGCTTATTGGGCCTGTAATCGATTACCAATACCTGTAATCGATTACAATATGTCATCTTCTATAAATACTCACGAAATCAGAGCTGTTGCGCAGCCAAAGCCTCCTCCACATTTTCCTCCATACCTAAAACTTCAAATCTTCGATTCTCACTCAATTCTTCACCAAATCACGTCCCGTAAAGCCCAATCTTCCTCTTTTTCACTCCTCTTTCACTTCCACCGATCAAAATCCACATAAACTTCATCAAATGGCAGAGCCATCGAAGAAGAGAAAGGGATCATCCTCCACCGCTGTTGTTGCTGCCCATCGCCGCCACGGCCCATCCGGAGCACCCACAGCACCTATTCCTCCTTCTTTGTCATCTCCAAGATCATCAACATTGTTTTCATCCGATGATCAGCATCTACGGTACCTTTCTCAGTTTTCCTCTAGAATAATATTAGACCCTAAGTACACAGACATAGAATTCTTTAATGATGAAACGTTTGATTGTTATCAAGTGTTTCAAAATTCTGGTCTTGTTGATTTCATGTCATTAAAATTGCCATATTATCCTGAACTTGTAAAGGTCTTCTACTGCAAATTAAAAATTCAGGATGGCATTATTATTTTTGAGGTGCATGGTATTTCTATGGTCATTGATCAGTCACTATTCTTTTCTTTGACTCATTTACCCAGTCAAGGTGCACCTTTTGAGGGCACCATTGTTGATGACTGGAAATTCGATTATTCGAGTCATGATGCTCGTCACATGGTTTGTAATGATCAAGCTGAAATGACTGGTAGATTGCTGGCCGGGTCATCATCATGCATTATATCATTGTTAGGATTTTGCTTCCTCGGTCTTCAAATTTAGCACAAGCCTCTAAGGAGGATTTGATTCTTATGTGGGCTTTTCTTACCGGTCGTCAGATCGACTGGGCCCATTTGGTTCAGTACCGAATGCATAAGGCATTACGGGCCAATGCACCTCTTCCTTATCCACAATTGATTACTCTGTTTTTGCATCATTTTCAAATTCCGCTTGATGATGAACCCTTTGTTCAAGTCAAGCGTTCCTTTGCAATTGGTGCTGGTGCAGTGACCTCCTTTGGGTACCGTAAAGATCGGAATGGTCAATGGCTGAAGAAGGATGCACTCCCTCCTCAAGATGAACGTACTCCTTCACCTCCTCCTCAACGCAAAGATTCTGCGCTCATGAATGAAGTCCTCTCCGAATTACGGGGTCTTCGTTCTTATGTTGGTGACTGCTTCGACTCGTTAGATACACGCTTTGCCGGTATGGACATTCGCCTCACACAGCTTGAAGAGGATGTCGGATACATTCGTCAGAGTTTCGATCTTCCACCACCACCTCCGTCTTCTTAGATTTTAGTTTCTGATTATATGTCTTTTATAAGCCGTGTATTTTGGCTTTTAGTTTCTTAGATTTTACATTATTATGTTAAGTACTTTGCTTATTTATCTTGTGGTATTTAAATTTCAGTCTTTGATATTTTGTGGTTGTTGACATTTTGAGTTATTTGGATTCTGGTTTGATTATTTCTTGTTTGTGAGTTTGGATGGTTATGTTTTATACTCTGATATTTATATCTTTCTACTCCATTGTTATATCTGTGTTGATTCCCGAGTTCTTTGGCTTTTTGATGTTGCCAAAGGGGGAGAAAAGGTTGTAGAAAAAGCTTAAGAAAAAGCTTAACAAACTTAGAAATCAAGTGATCATGAATTCCGAAATATAGGGGGAGTAAACGCACATTTTATCTATATACAATTGTTTGTTGCTTGCTTGAATCTTGATTTCAGGTATTGTATTGTCATCATCAAAAAGGGGGAGATTGTAGATGCAATTTCCTTTGATGTTTTGATGATGATCATGATGATGTGTTGCAATTGATGCAAATGGGCTTTTCAAGATTAAATTCAAGACAATACTTCAAGATTACAAGTCACAACATGAAGATGATCACTAGTATATTAGGAAGGGAATTCCTAATTGAATTAGCAAAGGTTTGGCCAAGTGATTTAAATTAAAAAGTGTTTTTCAAAGAGTTTATTCTTTGGTAATCGATTACCAGAGGATGTAATCGATTACTAGTGGCCAAATATATTTTATAACAGCTACTAAAATTTGAATTCGAAATTTTAGACTGTGTAATCGATTACACAATTTTGGTAATCGATTACCAGCAGTTAATAAACGTTTTAATTCAAATTTTTAAAGCTGTAATCGATTACACAATTACTGTAATCGATTACTAGACAGGATTTTCAGAAAAATAATTCTAAGAGTCACAACTTTTCAAAGGCTTTATTCATGACCACCAATGGTCTATATATATGTGACTTAAACACGAATTTGCTCAGAGATTTTTAGAACAACAAGTGTTTATCCTCTCAAAGAGCAAATTCATTTTATCCTCTTAAGAATTCCTTGGCCAATTCAATTGCAATTCATTAAGGAATTATTTGAGTGCTCAATCTGTAAAATCCATCTCTTTCTAGAGAGATTTATTCTTCCTCTTCACCTCATTCTCTAAGGGATTAAGAGACCGTGAGTCTCTTGTTGTAAAGGAATTCTAAACACAAAGGAAGGATTGTCCTTGTGTGTTTAGAACTTGTAAAACAAATTTACAAGATAGTGGAACTCTCAAGCGGGTTGCTTGGGGACTGGATGTAGGCATAAGGGTGTGGCCGAACCAGTATAAAACTGAGTTTGCACTTTCTCTTCCCTTAATCTCCTTTATTTATTATTGCTTTATATTCATATTCAAATTGTTTTATTTGAATTAATATTTAAGAAGATTGTCACTAAGGGAATTCATAACTTGAATAAAAAGTGAAATAGATTTTTAATTGGGGAAGTAGTTTGGAATATCTTAATTCAACCCCCCCCCCTTCTTAAGATATCTGAGGCCACTTGTCTAACATCATATAGTCACACTTTGTGCATGTCCTTCATGCTTTACATGCCTCATGACACCTAAGCACATTTAGTGGAGAATCTTGGATTTGATCTTGGATTAGTGGGCTGAACCATAGCTGAAATTCACTAAACATAATTAGTGAAATTTTGGCTTCACATATTCAAATTCAAATTCAAGTGAAATTTGAATAGAATTCAAATTTCCCTCCAATTTTGTGTGACCCTTAGACTATAAATAGAGGCATTATGTGTGCAATTTGCAACTTTGGTCATTTGAGAAATTAGACTTCAAAGTTCATACCTCATTCTCCCTCTTCCCTCTCCCTCCACTCATCTTCTCTTACCTTCAAGCTCTTATCCATGGCTTCCTATGATGGAGAGCTTGTTTTTGACTCATCTCCTCCTTGAAGTGGCATCTCCAATCACCTTTCCTCCTTCTCCATTCGGCTGCCATTGATCTTCAAGAAGCAAAGGACTCCATTGATGAAGAAGATCCAAGGCCTACAAACTCTACATGGAGCCACATTACAGCTAGTAAGAAGTACACATACCTTTTGAAATGATCAACATTGAGCAAAAAGTCTATGATAACTGAAAAAGGGAAGTACATGTGCTCTATCCTATACAAATTCATTTTGCCTCTCTTTATTTTGAATTGCCAATGTTTTGCATTTAAGGAAAGGACAAAATAAAAGGTACTCACAAAATATTCTCTAAAGGTTTCTTTTTCCATGGACAAGGAGCACATGGTTTTTTTTTATACTATTGTGCAATTCCTCGTGAATCAGAGCATGCCACCTAGTCTTATCTTCCACTGTGAGACAACGGTCTTTTCAGAGAATTGACACTACTCCTGTAACGAATCCTTCACTGAAGTCGATAAAGGCAATCACTACCCAAAAAGCAAGATAGAGAAAAAAAACTAACAAAAAATAAATTTTTTGAAGCAAAACTCTGCTGAAATTACTGGACGACCAATACAAAGTTTTCATTTGTTTTTCTTTGCTAAGCAAAGTGCACCGAATCGTGCAAGTAGTATAAAACGGTAAGAACCGAGTATTGAACTCTCGGGGAACTTGTGTTACTTGGTAAAGCTATATTCAATGAATAGGTGTCTAGTATGAAAAGAGATGTGTTAACTATGAACAGGTATGTAAACTAACTATTAAAAAGAAAATCACGTGAGTAATGATATGTAAAGACAAGTAGACAACATGTTAGTCTTCCTATTAGGTGCCTGATGTTAAAAGGATATTCTCTACTTAACAATGCTCATGTGTTCTATGGTGTCTCCTAAAATGCTAAACCCCAATTCCTCATGATAGTCTAGCCTAATCCCGATCAAGCATCATCCTTAGATTCCTATTGTTGGACTAAACTCGACCAGAATCACAATAAGACAAACATACAAACAACTAGGTTACCGTACCCTGATCCCTCATGATAATACGATAAACTAGCCATTTCCTATCAAGTTCTAAGAATCAAACCAGTTTCCACTGTTGAATGATCCTAACAAAGCATGCATCTATGTGATCAAGGCAAAAACACACTAAAATGACATACTGATAGCACAGAGAACACATAAAACATCATTAAGTAGATATACAGGTATTTACATCAAGTACCTACAAGGAAGAACCAACAGAGGATTTAGCTCTCCATAACTGTGAAGCTTCCTTTACAACAAAAAGAAGAGAAAAATGAAGGATTGAAGAAATATAAGTAGTGAGGATGCCTCCTCCACCTCTAGAACCTCACAATCACTCACAAACTCATCTCAAGCTCTCAGGACGACTTCCTCTTCAAGCTTCATTCTCTACAGGTCTTCACACAGCAAAATCTCTCAAAACTCTCTGGATTTGGACCCATCTCTCTCTAGAATCTCTCACATGCAAAATCTCCTCGAGAAAATGGCCAAAATCCAATCCAAAATATGATTTCAGGCTTAAATAGGTGGCCTTGTTGGTGCTTGCACGCTTAGCGCAACTCTGGACCGCTTAGCGTGCATTAGTGAATTTCGGCTTAGCGCGCATCTTCTCGCTCAGCGGATGGACTCAAGCGGTGCACTTAGCGGGATGAGCCCTCGCTCAGCGAACACACACACAACTCAGCCAAAGGAGTGGTGCGCTCAGCAGATGCCTCGCTAAGCCAGTAGATTGGCTTAGCGAGCGGAAGAAAATCAGCACTTCACAAACTTGACTGATTAGCCTGAAATTGAGAGGAAATGATTATTAAACACACAAAATGGAAGTACTAAGTATTTATTACCTATCTTTAACAAAAATTAATTACAACACTACAAAATAACCATAAATTGGAGGAGTTTGATACAATTTACACAGGTTTTATACACAAAAGTTAGTCATATTCATCGACTAACAACTCCTCCAAATTTATAGTTTTGCTTGTCCTCAAGCAAATAAAGAACAGCTCATTGGTCCACAAGTGACAATAGCATGCAGTGACTATGTACAAAGGTGTATGCAACAAAAGTTATTGATTGCATAATAAAAGAATGAAGCAAAATGCCCTCATGACTTGTCTTTCACAAAGCATGCAGTTATTCAAAAAGAAGAATAAAATGTAACCTGTACCATTAGATGAAGTTAGGCATAAGACAAATATCAAGGAAAGTAGCTTAAACCACAGTCTCACGACTACTGTTTCAATCAAGCACAAGTGTATAAGCTATTCATCAATAACAACTAGCAAGAGGTCCAATCTTTGAACTTCATCTCAAGCCATAAAGTCAGAAATGCATAAACAGAATCAGAAGGACTTTCACAGGCTTGTAGTGAGGCTTGGCTACAAAAAATCATTGGTTTTCGTAAGATTTAAAGGCTTAGATTCTAAGAGAGCACAAGTCTTAGACTTATCCAACTAATCTTTTCATACAATTAGCTGACTCACTAGCCTTTTATTTTAATTTGCATTTGACCTTATTACACAGCACACATTTTCTTTGATTGCTTTTTTCTTTTTTCTTATTTTTTTGAACGCACAACTTATTTATTGTGTGTGCTGATGCAATCAACTCCCCCAAATTTGGGGTAATTTGCCTTGAACTATCTGCTCTCCTAGAACTATCTACTCTCCTAGAATCTAAACAAGGTATGTGGAGATATTCATTCAAGTTCAGGGTTCAATTTTGAAAATGTAATTTAGCTCACAAATGGTGCAAAGGATACAATTCTCATTCAAGGTAAGCTTTTTGGTCAAATGGCTTGTATATACACAATCATGGCCTTCACCATATCCTCATCATACATTTCATTCTAAAATTCAGAGATTGATGCAAAGACTATTACTCAAAGCTAGTCATTCACTCACAGTTTAAGATCACACTCTCACCGGTTATGGTTCAAGCTTTTCTTTCTCAATCAACTTGTCTACTGACTACCAATTCTAATAGCAAGTTCACATTCTTGTTCTTTCTTTGTCAAACATACAAACTTGCTCAAAGTTATGAAAAGAAAGACAAACTCCATCACAATCATGCATTCAATTCAAAATCAATTCATAACACCAATTTTCACAAAAAGATAAGCGTGTTTCACTGCAATATCATCAAAGTCAAGTCAAACTGTTCCATATGCTTCAAAACAAGCATACAAACAAACCACAAACAAAAATCACTAAAAACAATGTACTGAAACTATAATCATTATAATAATAATAATCCAAAAAGCATCATCAGGAATTTAGAATTCATGTGACTAGTCCTGAGTATCCTGTGTCTGAACACCCTCCTTATCTGTCAGATGAAGTATTGGAGTAGCTGGAGGAGAAGTGTTCAGAGTCAGGACTAGTGTGGTCGGGTCCTCTGGTATCTCGAGTATAGGAGTGGAGGGGTCTGCTGCATGCTGAGGTGAGGATAGGTCCACCACTGGTGTGGATGGATCTGATGTGATCTCTCAGGAGTAGCAGCAACTTCCTGTCTAACCTATGTCTCACCTGCCTCCTCCTCTACAATGAATGGCCCTGGAATGGTGGCCTCAGATGACGCATCCTCTACATGCTATGGTACCTGGGCTGTGGGACCTTCATCTTCCCTGTGAAGAGAAGGTTGGCACCAGGCTAGGCTACCCTATCCAGAAATTGCTCAATGGAAGGAATGGATCCTGGAGGCGCCACCACCTGTAAACTCTGAAGTAAAATTATTTGTCCCTGATGAATTCTCTGAAGCATGGCTTCAAAGCGCTGAGAATCCGTCTGAGGTGGGACTGAAGGAGCTGCTGAAGTGGATGCTAGAGTAGGAGTTGCAGATGTGGAAGGAAGATCAGCTGGCCTCACCCTCGCCCTCCTAGCCCCTCGGATAGAAACTACCAGATCATCAGGATTCCAACAGTTCTTCCTGATGTAGGCCTAGTTAATGGTTGGGCTCAAGCGCTCAAAAGTAAGGCTATCAGAGACAACCCCTCTGGCTCGACATAGGGCGGTGATCAGAACAGAAAACCCAAGTCTAGTTGAGTTAGACTGGGCTATAGTATTCATCTGGCCAGAAATGAGAGCTCCTATGTTCATGTCCGATGTGTCATTATTTTCTCCTATTTCTTAACCCTTTTGGTCACCATTTTAATTACTGATTAGCCTTAATTGTCAAGTTAATTATACAGTTTTATCATTTGGGCCTACTTGACTAATTTTGTGTTTTTAATTTAATTTAAGGAGAATTATAAGCAATTGGGCTTGAATCCGGAATTGGGCTTGGACTTGAAGAGAGCATACAATTTTATTTTATCAAATCTTATCTTATCCAGATTTTATTTCATCTAGATTTTATTTCGTCCAAATTTTATTTCATCCAATCTTATCTTATCTTGTCCAGATTTTATTTTATTTCGTTTATGGGCTTGGACTGAAAATAGATTTGTAAGCTTTGGGGCTGAGGACCTATATAACAGCACCAGGGTTTTAGTTTAGGGAGGTTTTTTCGAGGAGGAGAATAATTTTAGGGTTTTGGCAATTCCAGTTTTTATTATTGTTCATGCACACTGTTCACGTAGAATAAAATTTGTTTTCTGCAATTTCGTTTCTGCTTCAATCTACAATTTCGTTTTCTGCTGATTAATGGAAGGCTAAGTCTCCAGCGTTGTTTTCTCTTGAGGATCAAGCACAGCTCTCTTTGAGGTTTTGTTATTACTATTGAATACTGATTAGTTTTTCCTCTTCACCAATTACTCTGTGTTTGTTGATATTAATCCATGCATGCTTAGTGCTTGATTAATTGTCTCTGCGCTTAATTTACGTTCATGCTTAATGATCAGTTCCGTTCATGATTAATTGTTGTATGTGTTGCTTAATCACATAATGACAACCTTATGTTAATTTTCACTTAGTAATTTAATTTATGGTTGGATTAAGTGGTTGAACTGGTTAGGGATAAATCCTCGTGACCAAGGATAAGAGACTTGCTTGTGAATCAAGGGGAAACAACATGCTTTAATTCTGTTATTTTCTAATTGAAATTTGCTTGATGTTTAAATTACAAAAACAAACAACCCCCCCCCCCCCCCCCCCGCCCCAATTCGTTACTATTTTATTACTATCTGTTATGAATGTTTGGTTGACCATTGCTCATTGGGAGACAACCTAGGATCACTTCCTAGATACTGCGTTTTTAATGTTTATTTGATTTGGGTATGACCTCGATCAATGTCCATGCGAGAGACTAGGCCAAAGATCAGCCTAGCTCTGTCCACTGTCAGGTCAGAGGTGTGCGATGTAGGGACCAGGTTGGAGTATGAGAGAACACTCCACACTTGGGCTAAAGTCATCAAGTCCTTCCTCAGGATCCTCCCAGGATGGCCCTCGGCGTTCAAGATGAACCCTCGGCCTGGTATGCATAGGGCAGCCTCAATCTCCCTAGGATCTGAAAGCAGCCTGTAGTATCTGGAGTATGTGGGCAAAGTCTCACCCTCTGCCAACACCACAGGTGTCTCTAGGAATGTGTTGAGGCTGTCAGCGTCGATCTTCACTAGATGGCCTCTGACCTTGGCTTGCTTTGGTGAAGGACCCTCAGAGCTGTATAGGTTTGCATAGAACTCTTTCACCAAAGCCACATCTATGCTCCCATCAACCGAATTGGTGAGGCGTTTATGGAGATTACGCCTCTCCAACTTAGTCTTAAAAACATCAAACTCAGTGTGGTAGATTTCCACCTTCCTCTCTGGCAAGATGTTTCTCCCCAATACATTATCCGTGTACCAGTTCCATGCATCTAAGGAGTGAAATCTCCTTGTAGCATATTGAGTTGTGGGTCTTGAACCGATACTCTTGCGTTTCCCAAAGGCCATCTACAAATAAAGGGACCAAACAGTTAATCAGGACACAAGTTATTCAAATTCAAAAAACTAAAAAATAAAACTGAAAAAGGCATTGGTGGCTTAGCGAGACATGGTTCGCTTAGCTTGCCTTCACAAAATACAAAAAACCGCTTAGCGACATGTCTAGCCGCTTGGTGGATGTTGCAGAAAGTTATGCTTCTGCGTAATCGGCTTAGCTGGCAAGTGCCCGCTAAGCCTAACGATTGCCACAACAGATGTGCGCTAAGCTCAGCAGGGTTGCTGATCGAGGCCGCACCTGAATCAAATAAACATGAAAATGCAGTAACTAGGAAGTGATCCTAGGTCGTTTCCCAACTAGCAATGACAAACCAAATGTTCATAATATACTTGCGCAGTAACAGTAACGATTGGGGGGGTTTGTTTGTTTCGTGATTAAAGAGCAGAACAAGTAAACTGGAATTTTAAACTACTAATATTAAAAACGGGTTGTTTCCTCTGATTCAGAAGCCATTCTCTTATCCTGGGTTATGGAGAATTCGTCCCTAACAGTCAACCACTTAATTCAACCCTATTTCAATTTACTAAGCGAAAATCAACTTAGGGTTTTCAATACGTGATTAGGCACCACATACACCAGTTAGCCCTTCGTCCATTAAGCATGAACACAAGTTAGGCTCAGAGGCAATTAATCGAACACAAAGCATGCACTGATTAATATTCACGAATTTGGGATAACTGGTGAAGGGAAAACTGCCAGGAAACCACATTACAAGCGAAACCTCAAAGAGAGTTGGGCTTCGTCCTCAAAAGGAAACAACACCAGAAAATCTAGCCTTCCATGGATTCAAACAGAAAACGCAAATGAAACATGAAGCAGAAACGTAAATGAACAAAAACGTAAATGAAATAGAAACGTAAATGAGCGTAGAAGAAGAAGCAAGAACGAAATTGTAATTAGAAGTAGAAAACGTAAAATTGCATTACGTGAACAGTAGCATCAAAGCAGAAAACGTAAAAACCCTAAAACCAAAGCGCTGAATAATGAATAGCATGACAGATTGCCTTGCACGAATCCCAAGGCTGCTATTTAAAAAGAGTCACTCAAAGTCACTGGGCCCTATTACAATACTCTGGCCTAAAATGAAATAAACACTGAACAACATAAAATAAAATTGCGAAATTTCCTAATTAGAAATTAACTAAGGTAAGCGTTGCTTTATTTGCCCTCTTCAAGTCCACAACCAAAATCCAGATTAAGCCCAATGTTTCATTAATTCCTGAAATTAGATTAAAAACATCAAATTAGCTAAATGGGCCCGAATAATAAAACTACCTAATTAATTGACAATTAAGACCAATCAGTAATTAAAATGGTGCAAAAAGGGTTTAGAAAATAGAAGAAAATGATGGCACATCAAAACCCCCCATACTTAGCCTTTTGCACTCCTGGGCAAAATGAAACAAAGAACAAAATCCAAGGATATCAAAGAGAGACAAACGAAAACATTCACATATTTCTCAATGAACATCAAGGAATGAAAGTAATGGGTAACATCTAACATAAGGAGATCTGAAAAGTCAAGACATTCATGAAAATCATCCAAGCAACCCAATCATGGCAAAATAGTTAATCAGCTCAAGAAAGAAAAGTGATAAAGCCTCACAAGATATACACTCTATCTCTCAAGTGTCTAGGCTACTATTTACCCTCAAAGCACCCAAGAAAACAAACACCACATAAATTTGGCAAGATTCTAAAATTGACAATCAACCCATAAACACAAGCACATGAGGATCAAAAGGTTTTTTAAGGTTGTAATGGGGCCAAGGACAAGGTATGGAAAAAATATGGAATAAGTGGCTAAATCCCAAAGGAATAGAGGAGCAATGGGGAATAATTGCATAATAAGAAAAAAATAAGTAAATAAAAAGAAGTAAAGATAAAATTTAAACATAAAGAGTAGAACCAAGAGTCTCATCATTCTTTTGCCATTTAAGATCTTATTCACTCAATTTTATTGCTTTTTTTTTTCGATTTTTTTTTACTCTATATCCGTTGAGAAACAACATTTCATTCAGCATGTCCAACATTTAACCAATATACAATGTACATCAGGTAAGGCCCAAAATACATCATGAAGTATAGCCAACAAAACAAGTTTTCCAAGGAAAAAAACCCCCCCCCCCCCCCCCCCCCACACTTATTCCCAAAACAATTCCAAAGCTCCAAAATTCCTTAAGGATATGGTGATATCATGGTTTTTCACTTAAGGCTTGTAGTGAGCTTCAAAACAAGGAAAGGGAAACAAGGCTCAAAAGGGCTATCAAAGGAATTAATTCAAGGTAAGTCCATTTGGCTAGAAGCTTATAAGAACAAAATTGCCTCAATCATTTCCAAATATGCATGTGAATTAGGACGCATCAACAAGAATCAAGCCAAGGCTATTGTGCAAGAAATCAATGGGGCAAAACACACCAAATGATTATGATGATGGATGGCTCAAATTCTCACAAAGGTAAACTCATCACTTTCAAATTGAGCTTTCAAAACTATCATGACATGTAGAGAAGAATGAAGGATTTCAAGTCACAAAATGTTAAGAACTTTTATTTTCAAAACAATTACCCATTTCTTGAACATATCCTATAATTCAAAGAAAAACATGCAAAGTCGTACATGCACACAAAATTGACCCAAAATATTAAACTAAAAATCTGACGAAACTAACAACATTAACAAATTAACACAACTAACAAATTAACAAAACCAACAAAACTAGCAAAACCAAAGAACACTCCCCCCCCCCCCTCCCCCATATTTAAACAACACATTGTCCTCAATGTAGCACAATTAAAAGATTAAAAACAATTATATCATCAAATAGAATCGGACAAGTGTAATAAAAGCAAAGAAGGAGATAGGAAAAGAAAAACTCCCTAAGTCATGGTGGAGGAAGAGTAGGGTGGAGTAAGGAAGTCTCTTCCACCACTACGTCCACTAAAGAAGGGTTCATGAGGAATGGCTTAAGTCGATGTCCGTTGACCTTGAAGCTCTTGTTTGTGGAGTCGCTTTTGATCTCAACTGTACCATAAGGAAAAACATTAGTAACAACAAAAGGACCAATCCACTTAGACCTCAACTTACCACTCATGAGTCCAAGCCTAGAATTATACAATAACACTTTTTGCCCAACCACGAAGTCTTTTTTAACTATCATGCTATCATGGAACTTCTTGGTCTTTTCTTTGTAGAACTTGGCATTCTCGTAGGCTTCTAGGCGGATTTCATCTAACTCACTCAGTTGCAACTTTCTTTCCTCACCAGCTTGATCCATAGAGAAGTTGCAAGTCTTCACTGCCCAGTAAGCTTTGTGCTCAATTTCCACTGGAAGATGACATGCCTTTCCAAAGACAACCCGATAAGGAGACATTCCTATGGGTGCTTTGTAGGCAGTCCGGTGTGCCCAGAGAGCATCATCAAGCCTGGTACTCCAATCTTTCTTGCTTGGCTGCACAATCTTCTCTAAAATTCGCTTGATTTCTCGGTTAGAAATTTCTGCCTGTCCATTGGTCTGGGGGTGGTATGGTGTGTGTCATACTCTAATTTCGTCCGGGGATTATTACTTGATGACATGCAACCTTTGGTTAGCCGCTTTGAGATACTTGGCGTCCTTTGTTTCACAAAAAATGAAGTCCCGAGACGTGTCAGAAATCAAAAGGAAGCAGGCTTACGCGATCCGTGAAATTCTGTAATGTGGCGGAAATCGAAAAGAGGTGTTTTTGCGTAATCCGTGAGTTTCCGTAACTTCTTCGAAAGCTAAAAAAGAGTAAATACATAATCCGTAAGGATTCGTAACCTTGCGGAAGGAAAATAAGTATCGTTACGAAATTCGTGAAGTTTCGTAATGTTACGGAAAAAGAATTACCAAAAAAGTAGAAAAGGGGTGCATTTAGTAAAAAAAAGGGGTACGAATAGCAATCTGGCCCACTTGGGCCTTCCAGATCCTTCCTCCAGAAGGTTGTTGCTTCTAGAGGAAGCAACCTTGCTCGCCTGGGCAAGCTGGGTGGCAAGCTCCTCCCCTATTTTGCTATAAATAGGGGGAGGAGTGAAGAAGAAAAGGGTTCAGCCTTCTTGGCATTTCTCATTCTCTCGAAATTGCTGAGGAAAATTATTTTCGTGAAGAAAATCCAAGCCGAGGCGCTTCCGTAACGTTTCCATGAGTAATTACGTGAAGATTCTCGACCGTTCTTCAACATTTATCGTTCGTTCTTCGTTTTCTTCAGTCTTCAACGGGTAAGTACCTCAAATCGAGCTTTTCAATTCATTCTATGTACCCGTGGTGGTCCACATTTTGTTTCATGTATTTTTATTCTCGTTTTCATTCGCTTTTTATACCCCCTTTTGACGTGCTTAAGCCATTTATTTAAGTTATTTCTCGCCTAATCTAAAAATAAAATAAATTTCCACCGATCGTTTGAATTGTATCATCCATTAATTTCGGTTAAAATGAATTCCGACCGTTCGGTCGTGTCGTAACCACGTTGGAAATCAAAAAAGAGGTAAAATAATAATATAATAATAATAATAATACCCTTATAGTAAAATAAAGCGAAAAATCAATCGGACGTTTTCTCTTTGGGATTTCTCATTCTTAATTGAATTGACTAATAACTAAAGTGAAACTAAGGCTAAAATCAACTCGCCTAGTCAAGCTCGTCCACAAAAATAGGGTTTTGAAAGTTTATCATTTCAGTTTCTTACCAAGTAAAATGGATCATTTTTAAGGTCCAATGCCTTAAAATGATCACCTCTCAAGTAAAAAGAATCGCTTGATTCACGCTTAAGAAAGAACTACGTAGGTCTGATTTCCTCTTTGATAGAGGGTACGTAGGAGCAAGAGCCCCGCTTTTGTCGACCTCAAAAAATAAAAAGAAATAAAAGTTAAGGTAACGCAATTTCCACAATTCTAAAATATAGGTTGTTGTCCTTTGAGACAAACGTGAGAGGTGCTAATACCTTCCTCAAGCGTAAATACAACTCCCGAACTTAGAATTTTCATTTTGACCGGTTTCCTTCGGTTTTTTTTACGTTTTCCACAAATAAACGTTGGTGGCGACTCCGCGCATCTTTCCTCCTTTGGAAAGCGCACCTGTGAGCCTCGCCTTCGCTCGCCTGCGAAGGGCACGTTGTGACAGTTGGCGACTCCACTGGGGACCCTTTTTGTGAGTTAGGCCTATTCTAAGGAATTGTGGAATTGTGAAACCTTGTGTGTGCATTTATTTAAATTGTGTAAAATGTAATAACTGCTGTCTGTTCCACATTTTTACACTAAGCACCCATGGGTTTGAGTAAAAAAGGGGCCCTATACCCGGGTTCATGGGAATTTAAGGAGTGGAGGTGAATCTATCATCATGCTAGGTCTCCGACTTGCTTGATAATAGTGAAACCTCGTCTAGAGCTTTCTCTCTTTATAATGTGTTGTCGCTGGTATTCCATACCGCCACAATATTATTATCTTGAGTGATGATACCTCTAGAAAATAGCCGTGTGAGTTATGAATTGTTGGGGAGTAGTTATTAGAGACCCCTAGATATTGTCCTATAGGTTCCCAAATAAGGGCAAAGAGCAAACACGCTTCGTGCCATTCGTTCTCATGCATTTTTTGGTAAATAGCACTAGTTTATAGTTTTGCTAGTGATGTTTGGTTTCTTTAGAGTAATATGTAACCTTTTTAATACTACGTTGAGGCGCCATCATGCCCAAAACGTAGCATTAAAGTTGGATCTCTGCAGTCTCGTATGTGTGAATTACCCCTTTGTGTTGTTTTCTTTCCGTTTCATGCATGCGCATCTGCATCATACCGTCACACATGCGTTGTATGTGGGTCTCGTCTTTTGTCATGGGAAGCCGGAAGATCCATATCGTCTTCTTAACTGCACACATGGGGGACTGCGCCCCCCAAATGCGCAATAAGGAGAGATAATTTTCCGGGCTCTCGTGTCCGTAAATGCATTCATATCATGCACCGCATAAGCATCTCTTCATGGCATCATAATGAACATATCGTTCCTACATTTGTCCGTTATCATATTCCAGCATCCCATTTTGCATGAGTCATTGCATCATCATGCATATGCGTTCAACATACTTTTTGCTCTACATGTTTGCTCATACATAATCCTTGTATTTTCCTCTACAAAACAAAAACAAAAGAGGGGAAGCATGAAAATTCATGATGCATTCTTAGTTGCATGTGTTAGGTACCATGAGCCAACCATGTTGGGATCATAAACCAATTTCTAAAATAAAATATAAAAAAAAACACAAACAACAAAACAAAATGATTGAGCATGATACCTAATGCGTGGTTAACTAAAGGATGTCTCTTCGGGAATCTCAATCTCATAATTACATTTTCCATACATAGCATGCGTATTCTCGAGTCTTTCATCCCTATGAAATGTTGTTGAAGTATTGACGATCAAAATTGCCATTCCCTGGGTTATGGGGTTGAACCAAGCTCGTGCTTTTACGAAAAGGTTCATCGAGTCAAGTTGAAGTATGGAAGTAACCATCTTGAAAAAAATTGGGGCAAAAGATCGTGTTACATCGCTGCTTCGTCTACTGCCAAACACATTTAGGGCTGCTGATGTCCCTGTTACTTCCAGTTTCACCTTGACGAAGATGTCATGGACCATGTTGAAAATCTAAATCGATTCAACCCCATATCCAGTGTACAAATTCGCAATACTTCAACTGTGCATCATTCGCATACATCCATGTTGTTCATTGGTTGCATTGCTCATTGCATTCTTTCCTCGGAAAAAAGAACTTAATCATTGTTATTAAAAAGAAAAAAAAAACATGTTTTACGGTGCCCTCACCGAACTTGTGCTAGAGTAATGGGTGAAGTAGAGGAGATACAAGAGAAGATGAAGGCCGACATGGAGGCCATTAAAGAGAAAACGGCCACAATGATGGAGGCCATGATGAGCGTGAAGAAGATAATGGAAGCCAATGCGGTTGCAATTGCCGCTACCAGCGTTGTTGCTAAGGTGAACCCGACGTCCCCATCCGGCATCAATGAATCATCCAACCTCAGATATGGTAGGCAAAGATTTGGGAAGTATGGGCGGCCCCCATGATGTGCAAATTCAAAACGAGCACGCCTTCCCACCATATGGCTTGCCTCTCAACTATACGCCACCCAATGTGGCGTACACTCCCAATAAGAATGTCAATAACTCCACTCCTATACCCATTGAGAGCCAGCAACCCCAAACTGATCGTGCACATGTCTCTTAAACTGTGGGGGAGACACATGAAATTCCCCATCACAATCTAGCCGACTTCGAGCCTTGGCTCGGATATGCCACTGAAGGGCAAGCAGTTGGTGGTATACCCCTACAAAACCCTTTGGAGGGCCCTCAGTATCACCCACAACTACACCTCTTGCATTCCACGACAAGTAAAAACCCTCATGCTATGGCAGAAATGGGAAAGTTGGATCATCTAGAGGAAAGGCTCAGGGCCATTGAAGGAGGTGAAGATTATGCCTTTGCTAACCTAGGAGAGTTGTTCCTAGTACCCAATATCATCATCCCTCCCAAGTTCAAGGTGTTGGACTTTGACAAGTACAAGGGGACTACTTGCCCCAAGAACCATCTAAAGATGTATTATCGGAAGATGGGGGCATACGCAAAAGATGAGGAATTGCTGATACATTCCTTCCAAGAAAGTCTTATTGGGGTAGTTGTTACCTGGTACACTAACTTGGAACCTTCCCGAGTCCATTCTTGGAAGGACCTAGTGGTTGCCTTCGTTAGGCAGTGTCAGTATAATGGCTTCGGATAGGATGCAACTACAGAACATGTGCAAAAAGAAGGCACGGATCTTTCAAAGGATACACCCAAAGTTGGAGAGACTTGGCAGCTCAAGTAGCACCTCAATGACAGAGAAAAACAATGATGACAATAATAGTAGACGCATTACCAGTATTCTACTATGAAAAGATGGTTGGCTACACACCTTCAAGCTTTGATGATATGGTCTTCACCGACGAAAGGATCAAAGTGGGTCTGAAAAGAGGCCAATCTGATCATCTTGCTTTGATAAATGCAAAAAAAAAAAAAAAGCTGGGGCAAATAAAGAGGGTGAGGATGAAGGAGAAGCCCATGCTGTGACTGCCATTCCTATACAGCCAAGTTTCCCACCAACCCAACAATGTCGTTACTTAGCCAATAACCAACCTTCTCCTTACCCACCGCCCAGTTATCCACGAAGGCCATCCCTAAAACAACCACAAAGTCTGTCTACCGCACTCCCAATGACGAACACCACCTTTAGCACAAACCAAAAACACCAACCAAGAAATGAATTTTGCAGCGAGAAAGCCTGTATAATTCACCCCAATTCCAGTGTCCTATGCTGACTTGCTCCCATATCTATTTGATAATTCAATGGTAGCCATAACCCCAACCAAGGTTCATCAACCTCCATTTCTCCAAGAATACGACTCGAACGCAACGTGTGCTTGTCATGGAGAAGCCCTGGGGCATTCCATTGAGCATTGTAGGGGCCTGAAGCGTAAGGTGCAAGGTCTAATTGATGCGGGCTGGCTGAAATTTGAGGAGAATCACGTGTAAATCCTGACATTGACAAGAGATGCCACACATGGGGCAATTTTGAAAGCTGTTGTAGATGTCTCTAATGACTCATCAGGATTTTCAACTTTCACCAGAATCAGGTGCAAGCCATTGGTCTATTTGCTCAAGCGACCTGTGACCATTCAATCAGAGATTACTCGTCTTGCACTATGGTGGGGCTGCCGTAAAACAACAAGTAAAGTTCAAAACAAATAAATTTCAAAATAAAAATTAAAAAAAAGGTTCAAAAAGAAAAATAAAACATTTGATTGACTGTGTTTTCAAGACGTTCATATGACCTCATTCTGGAAAGTTTGCCTTTTTAGAGAGAAGTGAGTTATCAAGAATAGGATGTTGAACAAATGGCCTCAGTTACCTTAAGAAAAAGAGGGGGTTGAATTAAGATACGAATATTATTCCCCAATTAAACTTTCACTCTCTCTTTTCGGATTAACAATGCACCCTTAAACATGAATTACTCAAAAGACAATTCAAAATAAACTTCTTTAAAGCAAAAGATAAACAGCAATAAATAAAAGAAGTTTAAGGGAAGAGAGGAATGCAAACTTGATTTATACTGGTTCGGCCACTTCCCGTGCCTACATCCAGTCCTCAAGCAACCCACTTGAGATTTTCCAATCTCTTTGTAAAACTCCTTTTACAAAGTCTGAATTGCACAGGGACAACTCTTCCCTTGTGTTCAAGAATCCTCTACAACAAGAGACCCACGGTCTCTTAATCCCTTTTCAGAAATAAGAAGAAGAGAAAAAGAGATCTCTCTTAAAAGAGATAGCTTGTACAATGAAGATCAATCAAAATTCCTTATTGAATATGCAAGTGGTTGACCAAGGAATCTTTTTGAGAGGATAAAACATTTCAGTTCAAAAAAAAAACACTCTTAATCTTTTGAGAGGATAAAACTTTTTGGCAACTCTCTTTAAATTCGTGTTTCCAAGTCACATATAAATAGACCTTTGATGGCCATTCATAAACCATTTGAATAGATGCGACTCTTGGGAATTATATTCTGAAAATCCCCTCTGGTAATCAATTACAAGACTTGTGTAATCGATTACAGGTTTTAAAAATTTGAATTAAAACATTTTCAATTGCTGGTAATCGATTACCAAAGAGCAAATCTCAATTTGAAATGATAGAATTCTTTGGTCAAACCTTTTGTTTGTTTTCAATTTGGAAACTTCTTCCTAAGATTCTAGAGATCAACTTGATCATATATCTGGATTTTCTTGGATTCTTGTCTTGAATGAAACTTAGAAGCACTTGATCCTTTAGCATCATCAAGACATCAAAACATCTTGCTTCTACATAGGATTCATTTGACTTAAATCCATCAACTGAAAAATCCTTCAACTATTTCTCGTCCTTGGAAAATTCTTTTTGCAAGAATCAACTGCTTCTTTCATTCTTCCTCACTACGAGATTGTGAAAACAAGACAACAATTGGTACCTCTAAGCCCTACACTGCGGCAATGAAAGGCACCATGCATAAACCTCAAACGAACCTAGGGGCAGATTAGAAGTTCTCACCCAATAGGTTCCTTGCTACAAGGTCATGATGAAAGACAACGATTGTACCTCAAAGCCTTACACTAGGGCAATGAAAGGCACCATGCAAAAAACCTCAAGCGAACCTAGGGGCAGATTAGAAGTTTTCACCCAATACGTTCCCAGCTACAAGGTCATGACGAAAGATAACAATTGGTACCTCAAAGCCTTACACTGTGGCAATGAGGGGCATCGTGCATGAGCCTCAAGTGAACATAGGGGCAGATCAAAAGTTCTCACCCGTCGATCTTTTTAAACAAGAAAAAAAAGGGGGGGGGGACAAACCCTGGAATTTCAAATAGATTGATTAAACGTCAAACGACTCCATTGTCGCCACTCCAAAATGGTCAAGTGACTGAATCAAACAGAACATACACTCTGAGGGAGTTCCCAAAAAGATTTGCAAAAGATAGGATAAGGTTGCATGAATTATCACCTTTTTCAAAAGGACAGTCAATCTGTGTTTTCCAAAAAAGTTAAATCAAAATCAAAATCACAAAATAGGGAAAGAATGTCATGAACATTGTACAACTTTCCATTGCATTGCATTGTTTCATATGAGGTCAGCATTACCAAATTTCACAACAAAGGTTGCAAGCGTCTGCATCCCTAAAAATCATGTTAACTGCATAGATTTCCTACATCTCGTGTCCAATCTTGTTGGATGACCGGCCCTCTCGATGGGCCGACCTCTTGTTTTCTTATAAAGGTGGACCCTTGGGTACTAGTACCTATCACCTTTAGAGGACCATATGTCCTCGCCATCAAAGGACTGCACGCCCTCGCCTTTAGAGGGCTACGCATCCTCATTTTCAGTGTGCTCCATATCCACACCTTAAGAGAATATAAGGTCCTTTGCCCTTAGATGCTTAACCGAGACTTGCGCTCCCGGTTAAGGGGCCAGTTAGTTTCCTTTTATCAGTTCCTGGGCCACCCCCTGATATTGGAGGGCGACCAACTGTGCGAGCACATCCAGAAAGGGAGGCTATCACGCATCTAGTATGCATACTGGGGCAAGATTTCACCCGTGCCGCTGCAAAAAGATGAGTGTGGATCATGCGCACCAACATGACCACTTTTACATGGATATGGATGACGTTGCTATTTAGTAACATTCTGCCCGACGACCACAATGCCAATCTCCCCCTGCAGATGTATCGGTTGGTCTGTGCCGTCATGACATAGGTAAGTATGCACATGGTTCAATTGATTTCTGATGTCATCTATTGTTTGCAGGGATCGCGCCCACAAGACACCCAGTGGGCCTGAAGAAGTCCAACAGGGCCCTGGGGTTTCCAGCTCTGGTTATGGGCCTCTGTCAGTCCTACCGAGTGCCCGTTCCCCCAGCAAGGTCATGCCATCGTGATATAGGTAAGTATACATATGGTTCAACTGATTTCTGATACCATCTATTGTTTGCAGGAATGGCAACCACAAAGACACCCAGTGGACCCGGAGAAGTCCAATAGGGTCCTGGGGTTTCCAGCTCTGGTTACGGGCCTCTGTAGTCCTACAGGGTGCCCGTTCCCCCCGGCAAGGTCACGTCATCATGACATAGGTAAGTATGCACATCGCTCAACTGATTTCTGATTTCATCTATTGTTTGCAGGGATCGCGCCTGCAAGACACCCAGTGGACCTGAAGAAGTCCAACAGGGTCTTGAAGTTGTCAAACTCTAATTACGGGTCTCTGTCAGTTCTACGGAGTGCCTGTCACCTCCAGCAAGGGCATTAGGCCCCCTACTAATCGAGCTTTCATCAAGAAGTACTGCGTCCCCAGGCAGGCGTAGGGCGAAACACCGCAGCAGCCTGGGGATGGCCAACAGCGGGCAACAGACGCACCGCCATCACTTCTAGAGTTCACCTCAGCTCATCCACAAAAAGGTTAGAGCGTTGCTTACGACCCATGGCCGACCAATAGGCAACCAAGTCCAAAGTCAAAGGTAAGGAAAGTACTAGGTCCGTGACCGACAAGCCATCATGCGTCCAGCTCAAGACGTTAAAGAAGCGCTACTAGGAGGCAACCTAGTACCTTTTAAATCTCTGCTTGTTATTTGATCACTTTTGTTTCTCAAGTCATAGTAGGACACACCTAGTTGCTCATGATCCTAGGAATTTAAATAAAACAAGTACAAGCTTGGAAGGTAGTCATACCTCACAAAGTATATATATGTATGATTGGGTAGTGAAGATACCTAAGATATGCATGTATGTAAACAAAAATACTTCACAAAATATATATATATATGTATGTTTAGATATGCATGCATGTAGGAAAAATACTTCACAAAATATATATATGTATGTTTAGGTAGCAAGATACCTCGGATATGCATGTATATAGCAAAAATATCTCACAAAACATATATATGTATGTTTAGGTAGCAAGATACATTGGACACGCATGTATATAGCAAAATAACTCACAAAAATATACGTATGTTTAGGTAGCAAATTACCTCATGAAAAAAAAGAGCAAAAAGAGAGTGAGCAAGAAAGGAATAAGAAGGAAGAAAAAAAAAGTTGTCTAGCTAAAAAACAACATGCTTGTGAAAAAGATAATTTCCAACTTTTCTTTGAAAGATTTTACTGATCTTAACCAGTTTTTGAAAAAAAAATGTGTATACACCTGAAGAGTGAATGCTGTGAAAATTTTCCGAATGCCCAAAATGGACTCGGATGAATGCATGATTTGATAAAAGAACATATTTTGGAAACAATGGGTTGACTTAAAATAGGGAAAATGAATCCTGAGCCCTAGTGTCACATGACCATAAAAACTTGATACTTGAGTATCCACATAGGTGCATGCATGACCAGTTTTGCATAAAATTTCCTAATCATCATTGTTGCATGTGTATCATGGAAATAATGTGGGACGTCCCCTTTATCCCCGAACCATTGGCCAAACCCTGACATATATCGTGACCAGCTGTTCTACAAGCCTTGAGCCAAAATCCTAACTTATCATAAACCTTGACCCAGGGTGAGAATGTCAATCCTTGCCCTCAGAAGAAAACACAAAGAGAAGGAAAATTCCCAATCTAAGAAAGGGAGAAGACACAAAACAGAAAGAAAATTCCCAATGAAAGAGTGGGAGAAAGCAAAAAAAAAGAAAGGAAAATTCTCGATCAAGGATCAGAAGAAAACAGAAGAAATATGCAAAAAGGTGTTCAGACCAGACAATATCTGAACAATACAGAATTGTCACCAAGTAAACAAAAAAGAAAGGAAACCACGACCCAAAGTGGCCCTCTCCCTTTGATTGCCAACCAAAATCCTGTGCGCTAGCGACTTTCTCGCCCTGCACTAAACAAAAACAGAAAAGGAGAAGGCAAAAACACTCAAAGCCAAATTCCCCACCTAAAAACCATTCCCAAAATAAGTCCTATTGATCCATGATCACACATGTAATCTTTGATTTGATAGGAAATGATTTGCAAAATCAAGTCATGACATATCTATGGTCGGAATTAGGATAAAACACTTACCTGTGTGAGATTGATACACTTTGAGTGATTTTCTCCTATCTTTGTTGGACCCAGTGTTTCCTCTAAATGGTCGTTTAGAAATGAAATGCTAACATCCAAAATATCATTTACGGTTATGAGAAAATTTCATCAACATACTCTCCTTCCCCGATAGACACATTGTTTTTCATCCAAAAAGCATATGTTGCTCTGATCAGTTGGAATTTTTGTCTCTTTACTAAAGCATGTTCGCATTTTGGTGAAGAAAACACCGAGACTATTTTTAGTCTCACAGTTGGCAAGAACTACGTAGGTTTGAGTTCCTCATCACAAATTGAGGATACGTAGGAGCAAAAGCCTTGCTTTTGTCGACCACCCCACTTTTTGTTACCGTGACCCAAGGGTCTGGTGGCATGCGGAGCCACATGACCGTGGGATCCCCAATTTGTTAACGTTTGTTTCGTTTTCATTGACATTTGTTTTTGTACATACATATCGTTTGAGTCGTTATGTTAGTACTTGTTTCGTTGTTGTCAATAGTGTTTGTTGAAATTTCGGAACCGTGTAGAGTTTTTCATTTAAGAACGTTGTCCTAAAAATAAAATGAACCAAAAATCATGATAAAAAAGAAAGAAGTGTTGTGAATAAAATGTCTGCGTATATAAAGAAAAAGGAAAATGTGCATAGAAGGGTTTTTATAAAAAAAATACGTGTAGAGAAATTCTTGTGTGTGTGAACAACGAGTGTATATAAAGAAACTTTTGTATGAACCATAGGTGTGCGTTGGAGAAAAACGAAAAAAGATCTTTGAATGTAAATAGGGTTTGACCGTGTGACGTAAAGAGAGAGAGTTCTAATGCGTGTACAGAAAAAGTTTGTCATGTATAAGAATGTAGTTGTACAAAGAAAAGTTTTCCTCATCAAGGACCACAGGTGTAAAATTTTAGTGAATATATATGAAAATAAAACAAAAAGTAAAAAGAAAGAAAGACCGCGAAGGTCGACATGTTATAGTTAAGAAGTATAAATCATTCGTAAAGAGCAAACGTATCTTCTGGAAACAAGGGACTGATGCTAAGAGATTATTTTCCGGAATGAACCGAGATAAGGATGGATGAATTCATTGAACTGATGAAAGAACATAACTTAGAAACGTTGGGTCTGTCTGTGTAAATTCCCAACCGTAGTATCACAATGCCATAAACGGGATGCTTGAAGGCCCACCTGGCTGTAGCCATGACTAATTTTGCACGTTGTTTTCAAATCATCATTGTCACGCATGCCTTATGGAATAATATGGAAGTTCGGCCCGAAATCGACGCCTTGACACTCAAATTTGTCTCGCCCCAGATGTCAAGATTGGGTTCCCACGATAAAAGATCCCATTGAGACACAACCTTAGACCTCTTTGAACCTTGGCCTATAAAAAAGGAATCCTCATCCTTTCCCCCGAAGCAAAGGACAGCGGAAACTCCTCAAGGGAGAGCAAATAGAATGCTAAAACCCGATTTCCCAAAGAAAGGGATGGGGAAGGAAAAGTGAAAAGAAAGAAAAGGAAGAAATGGAAAGAAAGAAAAAAGGAAAAAAATGAAAATAAAGAAAAGAACAGAAGAAAGGAAAGAAGGATTCCCGATCAAAGATCAAAAAGAGGTGAAAAGGGAAAAGAAGCAATTCTCGATCAATGAAAGAAAGAGGACAAAAATTCTTCAAGCCAGATTGCCACTCAAAATCATTCTTGACTGGCAATATCCCATCCCACATGAACAAAGAGGAAAAGACCAAAACACCCAGCTTCCGCTCCAAAAACACCACCCACGAGAAAATCCTATTGGTCCGTGATCGTACGTTTGATCTTTGATTCGATAGGAAGTCGTTTGCAAAATAGAGTCATGGTGCAGTTATGGTTTGGGAATAGGATAAAACACTTGCCTTGTGAGTTTTATACACTATGAGTGATTTATTTTCAGCTTAACCCGATGTTTCCCCTGCATGTTCATTTAAAAGCTAATAGTTGACATCCTACCCTTCATTCTCGATTACAAGGAAGATTACCCTTGGCACAAGTATATTGTTTCTCTAAGATATGGTGCTCTCGCGAATGATTTATTTTTCTTTGCAAAAAACATGTTTGCTTTTGTAGGTGGAAAGACCCGGTGGATCGTTCGGTCCTGCCGACCAACCTTTTTCGGAGCCCCATGAATTGCGTTTTCGTTCATGTGTCCTCCACCTTCGAGTTTGGAGCCATGCGTAGTGATTGCTTAGTGCAATTCTCCATTCTCAACCCTTTTTCGGAGCCCATGAATTGCGTTTTCGTTCATGCGTCCTCCACCTTCGAATTTGGAGCTATGCGTAGTGATTGCTAAGTGCGATTCTACATTCTCAACCTTTTTCGGAGCCCCATGAATTGCGTTTTCGTTCATGTGTCCTCCACCTTCGAGTTTGGAGCTATGCGAAGTGATTGCTCAGTGCACTTCTCCATTCTCAACCATTTTTCAGAGCCCATGAATTGCGTTTTCGTTCATGCGTCCTCCACCTTCGAATTTGGAGAATTTCGTAGTGATTGCTTAGTGCAACTCTCCATTCTCAACCCTTTTTCGGAGCCCATGAATTGTGTTTTCGTTCATGCGTCCTCCACCTTCGAGTTTGGAGCCATGCGTAGTGAATGCTTAGTGCAATTCTCATTTCTCAACCCTTTTTCGAGCCCATGAATTGCGTTTCCGTTCATGCGTCCTCCACCTTCGAGTTTGGAGCCCTGCGTAGTGATTGCTTAGTGCAATTCTCCATTCTCAACCCTTTTTCGGAGCCCATGAATTGCGTTTTCGTTCATGCGTCCTCCACCTTCGAGTTTAGAGTCCTGCGTAGTGATTGCTTACTGCAATTCTCCATTCTCAATCCTTTTACGGAGCCCCATGATATGCGTTTTCGTTCATGTGCCCTCCACCTTCGAGTTTGGAGCTATGCCTAGTGATTGCTTAGTGCAATTCTCCATTCTCAACCCTTTATCGGAGCCCCATGAATTGTGTTTTCGTTCATGTGCCCTCAACCTTAGAGTTTGGAGCTATGCGTAGTGATTGCTTAGTGCAATTCTCCATTCTCAACCCTTTTCCGGAGCCCATGAATTGCGTTTTCGTTCACGCGTCCTCCACCTTCGAGTTTGGAGCTATGCGTAGTGATTGCTTAGTGCAATTCTCCATTCTCAACCTTTTTCGGAGCCCCATGAATTGCGTTTTCGGTTCATGCGTCCTCCACCTTCGAGGTTGGAGCCATGCGTCGTGATTCCTTTAGTGCAATTCTCCATTCTCAACCTTTTTCGGAGCCCCATGAATTGCGTTTTTGTTCACGTGTCCTCCACCTTCGAGTTTGGAGCTATGCGTAGTGATTGCGTAGTGCAATTCTCCATTCTCAACCCTTTTTCGGAGCCCCATGAATTGCGTTTTCGTTCATGTGTCCTCCACCTTCGAGTTTGGAGCTATGCGTAGTGATTGCTTAGTACAATTCTCCATTGTCAACCTTTTTCAGAGCTCCATGAATTGCGTTTTCGTTCACGTGTCCTCCACCTTCGAGTTTGGAGCTATGCGTTGTGATTGCTTAGTGCAATTCTCCATTCTCAACCCTTTTTCGGAGCCCATGAATTTTGTTTTCGTTCATGCGTCCTCCACCTTCGAGTTTGGAGCCATGCGTAGTGATTGTTTAGTGCAATTCTCCATTCTTAACCTTTTTCGTAGCCCCATGAATTGCGTTTTCGTTCATGTGTCCTCCACCTTCGAGTTTAGAGCTATGCGTAGTGATTAATTAGTGCAATTCTCCATTCTCAACCTTTTTCAGAACTCCATGAATTGCGTTTTCGTTCATGCGTCCTTGTCATACCCTAATTTCGTCCGGGGACCTTTGCTCGATGACGTGTGACCATTCTTTGGTCCTCGTGAGGTGCTTGGCACCCATCATTAGGCAATTTGTGAAATTTCAGGACATGCCGGAAAATATAAAAAATATTGATGCACAATCCGTAAGTTTCCGTGACACACCGGAAATCAAATGGAAGCATCGTTGCATAATTAAGTGAGGTTCCGTAACATTCCGTAAGTCAAAAAGGGGATGATTATGTAATCCGCAAGGTTCCGTAACATTACGGAAAGAAAACAAGTATCGTTACGAAATTCGTAAGTTTCCGTAACTTTACGAAAAAAGAATCACCAAAAAACAGCAGAGGGGGGTGTACTTAGTAAAAATGGGGGTGCAAATAGCACCCAGGCCCACTTGGGCCCTCCAGAATATTCCTCCAGAAGGCGGTTGCTTCTGGAGGAAGCAACCCTGCTCGCCTGGGCGAGCTGAGCTCGCCTGGGCGAGCTGGGCGGCAACCACCTCCCCTATTTTGCTATAAATAGGGGAGGAAGGGAAGAAGGAAGGGGTTGAGCCCCTGAGGTACTTTTCTCTCTTTCGAATTTGCTTGGAAAAATTGTTTCCGTAAAGAAAATCTAAGCCGAGGCGCTTCCGAAACGTTTCCGTAACGTTTTCCGTGAGGAATTTCGCAAAGATTTCAACCGTTCTTCGACGTTCTTCATTCGTTCTTCATCGTTCTTCGATCTTCAACGGGTAAGTATCTCGAACCAAGCTTTTCGATTCATTCTATGCACCCATGGTGGTCCACATTGTGTTTCGGGCATTTTTATTCTCGTTTTGTTTACTTTTTATACCCCCTGTTGACGTGCTTAAGCCATTTTACTTAAGTCATTTCTCGCTTAACTTGAAAATAAAATAAATTTCCACCGAACGTTTGAATTGTATTATCCATTAACTTCGGTTAAAATAAATTCCGACCGTTCGGTCGTGCCGTAACCACGTTGGAAATCAAAAAGAGGTAAAAAATAATATAATAATCAAAAAGACATCTTGTAGTAAAATAAAGCGAAAAATCAAGTGGACGTTTTCTCTTTGGGATTTCTCATTCTTAATCGAATTGATTAATAACTAAAGTGAAACTAAAGGCTAAAATCAATTCGCCTAGTCAAGCTCGTCCATGAAAAATAGGTTTTCGAAGTTTGTCATTTCATTTCCTCACTAAGTAAAATGGATCATTTTTAAGGTCCAACGCCTTAAAATGATCACCACTTAAGTAAAAAAGAATCACTTGATAAAAAAGAACTACGTAGGTCTGATTTCCTCATCGCAATTGAGGATACGTAGGAGCAAAAGCCCCGCTTTTGTCGACCACCCCAAGAGATCGTTAATGGTCCAACGCCTTAACGTTTCTCCCCTTTCAAAATCAAAAGACCGTTTAATGGTTCAACACCTTAAATGACCTTTTGTTCAATAAAAAACATATTTTGCAAAAAAGACAAAAACAACTTAACCAAACACTTTGTTCCGAAAGAACTACGTAGGTCTGATTTCCTCATCGCAATTGAGGAATACGTAGGAGCAAAGGGAAACACCCTTGTCGACCACAAAAAGGAAAAAAATATAAAAAGGGTATAAAGGATATAAGAACATAAAAAGGGAACATAAAAAATCAAAGTCATGTTTGCACATTCGATTAAAGGCTGTCGTCCCTTGGGACGGACGTGTGGGGTGCTAATACCTTCCCCATGCGTAAATACAACTCCCGAACCTTTCACTAAAAAGTTCGTAGATCGCGTCTTTTCCGGTTTTTCCGACGTTTTCCTCAAATAAACGTTGGTGGCGACTCCGTGCGTATTCCTTTCGTGGAACACGCATCCCGCGAGTCACGCGTCGCCCTCCCGCCGAAGGGTAGGTTGCGACAGTTGGCGACTCCACTGGGGACTGTTTTTTAGAGAGTTAGGCCATTTAATTTTGTGCAATGTTTTACCGTGACTTACCCCTTTGTTGGCTTCCTTTCATTATGTTCTTGTGTATATAAACTCTTTGTTGCTTTTAGTGCGTTTTAAATGTATGCATGAAGTAAATATTTATTCATTTGATGCACACAAACACCAACACTATTTGCACACACTGTGAGTGAAAAAGGGCCCTATACCCGGGTTCATGGGAGCATAAGGAGTGGAGGTGAATCTGTGATCATGCTAGGTCTCCGACTTGCTTGATTACAGTGAACCCTCATCTAGAGCTTTTCTCTTTGAAAACCTATTGTTGCTAGTAGTCCCTACTGCTACAATATGTTCTTCAAAGGGGATGATACCTCTAGAAACCATCAAGAGAGATATAACTACCTTGGGGATTATTGCTAAAAGCCTAGTTAGTTCTCTCCCTCATAGGTCCCTTAAATAGGGGCACGAAGCAAACACGCTACGTGCCATTTTTCACACTGCCATGCATGAGTATCATATACCCTTTTGCTTATGTTCAGTAAATATTGTCATACTGTGTACATTCCCGCATTGTGTCTTTTGCATAGGCATTGCATATGGGTTCTGTCTTGATCCCTACTGTAAACAAACCAACGGAGGGTCCGTGTCGCCTTCTTAAAAACGTGCGTTGGGGCATTTTGCCACCCCTAGACGTCGTATCTAAGAAGGGGACAAATTCCCCGGACCCCCGCATTCCTAGATTGCATCTGTGTCGTATGCATTCCATCATGCGTTCATCCATTCCACCCATGAGATATCGGAGTTTTGATTTGCACCAGCTTTTATCTCACTTTAGTAAGCATGGGAACAAATCAAACCGGCAAGAGGTTCTACCAAGTCAAGGTCAAAAGCCCAGATACCACCAGCATCAAGGAATTAGGGCGGTTGATGGAACCCCTCCAAATGCAAGCCTTCCGCAAGACTTACGGAAAGATCTTAGAGTTGACCATAGCAGAGGTGTCCATAGAAGCCATTGCATCACTTACCCAATACTACGACCAGCCTTTGAGATGCTTCACATTCGGGGACTTCCAATTAGTACCAACCATTGAAGAATTTGAGGAACTTCTAGGATGTCCTCTGGGGGGAAGAAAGCCATATCTTTCCTCCGGGTGTCTCCCCTCTTTGAGCAGAATTGCAACTGTGGTCAAGGATTCAGCAAGAGGTTTGGACCGCATAAAACAAACTCGGAACGGCATAGCGGGCCTACCACAGAAGTACCTAGAAGACAAGGCGAGGGGTATGGCCAATCAAGGAGACTGGGTCCCGTTTATGGATGTGTTAGCTTTGCTAATTTTTGGGGTCGTCCTCTTTCCAAACGTGGATGGTTTGATAGACCTAGCAGCAATCGACGCTTTCCTTGCCTACCACCATAGCAAGGAAAGTCCGGTGGTAGCTGTCTTGGCAGATCTATTTGACACATTTGACCGAAGGTGCGAGAAGAGTAGCGCACGGATCATCTGTTGCTTACCCGCCCTCTGTGTTTGGTTGGTTTCACACTTGTTCCAACAAGACACAAGACATCCATGTCCGCTCCTGAGCCATCGCTCGTGTACTGAAAAGAGGAGAATGGATTGGGACCAGCTCTTGGCCGGGATAGGAGGTAGAACAATCAGTTGGTTCCCCCGATGGAAGGAAGGAAAAGAAAGAGTCCTTTTCTCATGTGGAAGGTACCCAAACATTCCGCTGGTAGGAACGAGGGGTTGTATTAATTACAATCCCACGCTCGCTATAAGACAACTAGGGTACCCCATGAGGGGAGCACCAACGGAAGAAAGCATGTCTCCTTTCCTTGTGAGGGATCTCGGCGCACAAAATTCCAAGACTATACAAAGAATCCATAAGGCATGGGAAACCCCGTTAAGGAAAGATCAAGAGCTTAGAGGCATTCGTAATGGCATCATTGGTGGGTACCACGAATGGCTGAAAGTTCGCATACGAGGTTTAGATTGGCTCGCCAAGTTAAAAGTCGTCAGCGAAGAGAATTTTGAAGCACCGGAAGAGGACGAAGAAGTCCAAACTCTCAAAAGCGAGTTAGGAAAGGCAAAACTCGCCAAGGAGAAGTTCAAGTTGGCTGCTACACACGTTCGGAAGGAGTGTGCCGGGTTACGGGAAGAGAATACAATTACCGCAAGAGCCCTTGAACAAGAGACCAAGAGGGCTCGCAAGGAAGAGTATGGCCGGAACAAATTTCGCGGAGCTCTATGGGGTAGCAATAGTGAACTCAAGTTGCGAAGGGAAGAAAGGGACCAGTCGCGAGCACATAGCATGGTTCTGAAAGAGGAGTTGATTGCTTGTTCAAGGTCCAAAAGAAGCTTGTCTCAGCGTTTATGCGAGACAGAGACCAACATGTTAGCTATCATCGCCAAGTACGAAGAAGAGTTAGGTCTAGCCACGGCCCACGAGCATAGAATCGCGGATGAGTATGCTCAAGTATATGCGGAAAAAGAGGCTAGAGGAAGGGTGATCGACTCTTTACACCAAGAGGCAACCATGTGGATGGATCGGTTTGCTCTTACCTTGAACGAGAGTCAAGAACTTCCCCGATTGTTAGCCAAGGCCAAGGCGATGGCAGACACCTACTCCACCCCCGAAGAGATTCATGGGCTTCTCGGCTATTGTCAGCATATGATAGACTTAATGGCCCACATAATTAGAAATCGTTAGGAAACTTGTATGGTCTCTTAGACCTTGACTAGATATGACTTCCTTTTTGAAATAAAATGAGTTGGTCCCATGTTTCTACTCCAAAAAAACTTGTGCAAATCAAATCACTCCTACATCTCATCTCTAGCATGCATTTTCTTTCTTTACCCACTCCTCACGTTTGGTTTTTTAGGGAAAAACACCATAACTAAACGCGCCGCAAGGGATCCCTATCGCACCAGATCCAAATCTAGAACGATGGGTGATCAAGAGGAGACGCAGGAACAGATGAAAGCCGACATGTCGGCTCTGAAAGAACAAATGGCCTCCATGATGGAGGCCATGTTAGGTATGAAACAGCTCATGGAGAAGAACGCGGCCACTGCCGCCGCTGTCAGTTCGGCTGCCGAAGCAGACCCGACTCTCTTGGCAACTACGCACCATCCTCCCTCAAACATAGTAGGACGGGGAAGGGACACACTGGGGCACGATGGCAGCCCTCACCTGGGATACAACCGAGCGGCTTACCCTTATGGATTGCCGCCCAACTATTCACCACCCATCTTGCAAGAAGACGCGGGCCACATTGCTTCTCCCGTCCATGAAAAAGAGCCTCCTCAGCAGCCCGACGAAGTCCATAAAGACCCTCAAGATTATGCTCGGAGGGATGTCGAGTTTTATCCCCCGATCCCCGAAGGGCCGGCACCAGGCACGTTGCCCAACCCAACATCGCAGCATCGCCAATAGTTTTGTCTATGGAAGGGCCGCCCCCGGCAACTGAAGAAAGGAGGAAGCTCGATCTCCTCGAGGAAAGATTGAGGGCTGTGGAAGGATTTGGGGACTATCCGTTTGCAGACATGACGGATCTTTGCTTAGTACCCGATGTTGTTATTCCCCCGAAGTTCAAAGTGCCGGACTTCGACAAGTATAAAGGGACGACTTGTCCCAAAAACCATCTCAAGATGTACTGCCGTAAGATGGGCGCTCATTCTAAAGATGAAAAGCTGTTGATACACTTCTTTCAGGATAGCTTGGCCGGAGCTGCGGTAGTGTGGTACACTAATTTGGAAGCTTCCCGTATCCGTACTTGGAAGGATCTGATTACCGCCTTCCTAAGGCAGTATCAGTACAATTCTGATATGGCTCCTGACCGTACTCAACTGCAGAATATGTTTAAGAAAGAGGGTGAAACCTTTAAAGAATATGCGCAGCGATGGAGGGATTTGGCGGCACAAGTAGCTCCTCCCATGGTTGAGAGAGAGATGATCACCATGATGGTAGACACTCTGCCAGTGTTCTACTATGAGAAGCTAGTGGGTTACATGCCGTCCAGCTTTGCGGATCTGGTGTTTGCCGGGGAAAGAATCGAGGTTGGATTGAAGAGAGGAAAGTTTGATTACGTTTCCTCCACAAACGTGAACGCCAAAAGAATCGGGGCAACAGGGGCAAAAAGGAAGGAAGGAGATGCCCATGCCGTCTCTTCAACACCCGCATGGGTCAAACCCCAGCAAACACCTCATGGTACCCATCAGTACGCGCAACATCACCCAAGCTTCTCGGCTCATGCTGGGAACGCCTCTAGTTCAACACCCGTGCAGCCTAAGGCACCCACCCAGAGGGAAGCTCCCCAAGTTCCAACTCCGAACACGGCTCGACCGGCCGGTAATTCCAACACGACAAGGAACTTCCCTCCAAGGCCATTGCCGGAATTCACCCCGCTCCCGATGACGTACGAAGATCTTCTACCATCCCTCATCGCCAATCATTTGGCCGTGGTAACTCCCGGAAGGGTCCTCGAACCCCCTTTCCCGAAGTGGTATGACCCTAATGCAACTTGCAAGTACCATGGGGGTGCCCCGGGGCATTCCGTCGAAAAATGCTTGGCCCTTAAATACAAGGTCCAACATCTAATGGATGCCGGATGGCTGACTTTCCAAGAGGATCGGCCCAATGTGAGGACCAACCCGCTCGCCAATCATGGAGGGGGAGCAGTTAATGCAGTTGAATCCGATAGGCCCCACAGGTCTAAACCTTTAAGAGATGTGGCAACCCCTAGGAGGTTTATCTTTGAGGCCCTACAAAAGGGAGGTGTAATTCCCCATAGTGGGTGTAAGGAGGATTCCTGTCTGCTACATTCCGGCGAGATGCATGACATGGAGACGTGTTTGGAAGTAGAGGAATTGTTACAGCGGATGATAGACCAAGGTCGACTAGAAGTCGGCATTGAAGGAAAAGAAGAGCAGCATATATGCATGCAATCTACGGAGGGGAGCGGTGTTGCGAAGCCCAAACCCTTGGTGATATACTTCACTAAAAGTGCAGCCTCGCAAAAGCCCGGGTACCCCTTAATGGCCAAACCTGTTCCTTTCCCGTACCAAAATAGTCACGCGGTCCCGTGGAGATATACACCTCCGGGGAAGAAGGAAGAAGAAGTCACTGACGTCAGCTCGCTGTCAGCTAAAGTAACAAATATCACGGGGCTGAGCGGTGTGACCCGTAGTGGTCGTGTGTTCGCACCTCCGGACCTACCAGTCCAACCCGCCGACGTCAAAGGAAAAGGAAAAGTGGTGGAGGAACAAGATGGCGAAGCACCCCACGCTTCGAATAAAGATATGCCAGCAAAGGGGCCCCCAGAGAAAAGGGATGGTAGAAAGGAGGTGTCGCTAGAGGAAGCCAGCGAGTTCCTTCGGATAATTCAGCAGAGCGAATTCAAGGTTATCGAACAGCTCAACAAAAGGGGGGCTAGGGTCTCGTTGTTAGAGTTACTTATGAGCTCCGAGCCTCATCGGGCTCTGCTAGTAAAAGTGCTGAACGAGGCTCACGTGGCCCAAGATATTTCGGTAGAAGGTTTCGGAGGGCTGGTCAACAATATCACTGCCAACAACTATCTTGCCTTCGCCGAAGAAGAAATCCCCGCCGAGGGGAGAGGGCATAATAAGGCTTTACACGTATCAGTCAAGTGTATGGACCATATCGTGGCCAAGGTACTCATCGATAATGGTTCCAGTTTAAACGTGATGCCTAAGAGCACTTTGGACAAGTTACCATTCAATGCTTCCCATTTAAAACCAAGTTCAATGGTGGTTCGGGCCTTCGACGGCACTCGCCGAGAGGTTAGGGGAGAGATCGATCTCCCAGTACAAATAGGCCCTCACACCTGTCAAGTCACCTTCCAAATAATGGATATTAACCCCCCCTACAGCTGCCTGTTGGGGCGCCCTTGGATCCACTCAGTGGGAGTTGTGCCTTCTACACTCCACCAAAAGCTGAAATTCGTAGTGGAGGGACACTTGGTCATCGTGTCAGGCGAGGAAGATATCTTGGTAAGCTGCCCATCCTCCATGCCTTATGTGGAAGCCGCAGAAGAATCGTTAGAAACCGCTTTCCAGTCTTTTGAGGTGGTCAGCATTTCCTCCGTGGACTCCCTCTTTGGGCAACCTTGTCTGTCCGATGCGGCGGTAATGATGGCCCGAGTTATGTTGGGGAACGGTTATGAACCCGGGATGGGTTTAGGCAAAGACAATGGCGGCATAACTAGCCTGATAAAAACCCAAGGAAATCGTGGGAAGTATGGTTTAGGCTATAAGCCCACTCAGGCGGACATGAAAAGAAGCATCGCGGGAAGGAAGAACAGTGGTCAGAGCTCGCGTTGGAGACAAGAAAGTGAAGGAAGCCCGCCCTGCCACATAAGTAGAAGCTTTATAAGTGCGGGTCTGGGAGACGAAGGTCAAGTGTTCGCGATATGTGAAGATGATGTTCCAAGTACTTCGGATTTGGTCCGACCATGCCCTCCTGATTTCCAGCTGGGAAATTGGCGAGTGGAGGAACGCCCCGGCATTTACGCAACAAGCATAATGTAAACCTTTACGGTTTTAAAAGCTCTATAGTTGGGCCTGGGCTTTAGAGTTTTCATTTTGTTAAGGCTTTGTGTCTTTTGTTTTTGAATTTATAATACAAGGATCTTTCTTCATCTGTTCCTGGTCTCTACCCATTCTCATTCATTTGCATGTTTACTCCTTTTTCTAAAACGGCAGATTCGATGACGAGTCCCCCGAAGGTACTAATACCTGGGACCCGTCTATCAACTTCGAGCAAGAAATGAATCAAACGGAAGATGAAGGAGATGAGGATGTGGGACTTCCTTCGGAACTAGAAAGAATGGTCGCCCATGAGGACCAAGAAATGGGGCCTCATCAAGAAGAAACAGAGCTAGTAGACTTAGGAATTGGCAGTGGAAAGAGGGAAGTAAAGATAGGTACAGGCATTACCGCGCCTATCCGTGAAGAATTAATAATCCTGCTAAAAGACTACCAAGACATCTTTGCTTGGTCATACCAAGATATGCCCGGTTTGAGTTCTGACATTGTGCAGCACCGATTGCCTCTAAATCCCGGGTGTTCCCCAGTAAAACAGAAATTGAGGAGGATGAAGCCCGAAACGTCCTTGAAGATAAAAGAAGAAGTGAAGAAGCAATTTGACGCTGGATTTCTGGCCGTCGCTCGGTATCCAGAATGGGTTGCCAACATCGTACCAGTTCCTAAAAAAGGTGGGAAAGTACGAATGTGTGTAGATTACCGGGACCTGAATCGGGCCAGTCCCAAGGACAATTTTCCGTTACCACACATCGATATCCTCGTAGATAACACGGCCAATTTCGCTTTATTTTCCTTCATGGATGGTTTCTCTGGTTACAATCAGATAAAGATGGCGCCCGAGGATATGGAAAAGACTACTTTCGTCACCCTGTGGGGAACGTTCTGTTACAAGGTGATGTCCTTTGGACTCAAGAATGCCGGGGCAACTTATCAACGGGCCATGGTAGCTTTGTTCCATGATATGATGCATCAAGAGATCGAGGTCTACGTGGACGACATAATTGCTAAATCTAAATCTGAGGAAGAACACCTTGTCAACCTGCGGAAATTGTTCGAAAGGCTTAAGAAATATCAATTAAGGTTGAACCCCGCTAAGTGTACCTTTGGGGTCAAATCAGGGAAATTGCTTGGTTTCGTTGTAAGCCAGAAAGGGATAGAGGTAGACCCCGAAAAAGTGAAGGCTATCCTTGAGATGCCAGAACCCCGTACAGAGAGGCAAGTCCGAGGTTTCCTGGGGCGCTTGAATTATATTGCTAGATTCATATCGCAGCTCACCGCCATTTGTGAGCCGTTGTTTAAACTCTTGCGTAAAAACCAAACTGATCGGTGGAATGAGGATTGCCAAGAGGCTTTTGGAAGGATCAAAAAGTGCCTAATGAATCCTCCCGTGCTCATGCCACCAGTACCTGGAAGGCCTCTCATTTTGTACATGACAATCTTGGACGAGTCAATGGGGTGTATGCTGGGGCAACATGACGAATCTGGGAAGAAAGAGCGCGCTGTTTACTACCTAAGTAAGAAGTTCACGACCTGTGAGATGAATTACTCCTTGCTCGAAAGAACGTGTTGTGCTTTAGTATGGGCATCCCATCGCTTAAGGCAGTACATGCTGAGCCATACTACCTGGTTGATATCCAAAATGGACCCAGTTAAGTACATCTTTGAAAAGCCAGCTCTCACAGGACGAATCGCCCGGTGGCAAGTCTTGCTATCTGAGTTTGATATAGTCTACGTCACCCAAAAGGCGATAAAAGGAAGCGCTTTGGCAGATTATTTGGCTCAACAGCCTCTTAACGACTACCAGCCCATGCATCCGGAATTCCCGGATGAGGACATCATGGCCTTGTTCGAGGAAAAGTTGGACGAAGATCGGGACAAATGGACTGTATGGTTTGACGGAGCGTCAAACATTCTAGGTCATGGCATTGGGGCAGTGTTGATCTCTCCGGACAATCAATGTGTACCTTTCACAGCCAGGCTAGGATTCGACTGCACCAACAACATGGCCGAATATGAAGCATGTGCCCTAGCCGTCCAGGCAGCAATTGACTCCGATGTCAAACTACTCAAGGTGTACGGCGACTCAGCGTTGGTAATCCATCAGCTGAGAGGAGAATGGGAAACTAGAGATCCCAAGCTGATACCCTACAAAGCCTACATCAAGGAGTTGGCTGAGACTTTCGATGAGATCTCCTTCCATCATGTTCCCCGCGAGGAAAATCAAATGGCGGATGCACTTGCTACATTGGCATCTATGTTCCAGCTAACACCGCACGGGGACCTACCCTACATTGAATTTCAGTGTCGTGGCAAACCCGCACATTGTTGCCAAGTGGAAGAAGAACGGGACGGAAAGCCCTGGTATTACGACATCAAGCGATATGTCGAAAGCAAAGAATACCCGCCAGAGATTGCCGACAACGATAAAAGGACATCGAGGAGGTTGGCAGCCAGTTTCTTCATGAGCGGAGGCACACTGTATAAGAGAAATCACGACATGACACTCCTGCGATGTGTGGATGCCAAGGAGGCAAATCACATGATCGAGGAAGTCCATGAGGGCTCGTTTGGAACACACGCCAACGGGCATGCTATGGCCAGGAAGATCTTAAGAGCAGGTTATTACTGGCTTACCATGGAAAGTGATTGTTGTGTCCATGTGAGGAAGTGCCACAAATGTCAAGCATTCGCGGATAACGTCAATGCCCCACCGCATCCCCTGAATGTCATGTCCGCCCCTTGGCCTTTCTCCATGTGGGGAATAGATGTCATCGGGGCCATTGAGCCCAAGGCCTCGAATGGTCATCGCTTCATCCTCGTAGCAATAGATTATTTCACCAAGTGGGTCGAGGCGGCTTCATATACCAATGTCACGAGGAATGTGGTGGTCAGGTTCATTAAGAAGGAGATCATCTGCCGATATGGTTTGCCAAGAAAGATTATCACGGATAACGGCACCAACCTGAATAACAAAATGATGGGGGAAATGTGCGAGGAGTTTAAAATCCAGCATCACAATTCCACACCCTACCGGCCAAAGATGAATGGAGCCGTGGAAGCAGCCAATAAGAATATCAAAAAGATTATCCAAAAGATGACCGTGTCATACAAGGATTGGCACGAGATGCTCCCATTCGCGTTGCACGGTTACCGGACTTCAGTGCGAACGTCAACTGGGGCAACGCCGTTCTCATTGGTATATGGGATGGAGGCGGTGTTACCATTTGAGGTAGAGGTCCCGTCATTAAGGATCTTGGCAGAATCCGGATTAAAGGAATCGGAGTGGGCTCAAACACGCTACGATCAGCTCAACCTCATTGAGGGTAAGCGCTTAACGGCCATGAGTCATGGGCGCTTGTACCAGCAAAGAATGAAGAGCGCGTTCGACAAGAAAGTACGCTTACGCAGGTTCCATGAGGGAGACCTTGTGCTAAAGAAAATGTCCCATGCTGTCAAGGACCACCGAGGGAAATGGGCCCCGAACTACGAAGGGCCTTTTGTTGTGAAGAGGGCTTTCTCCGGAGGAGCCCTGGTGCTTACCAACATGGATGGCGAAGAGCTACCTTCGCCCGTGAACTCTGATGTCGTCAAACAATATTATGCTTAGAAGCTGGGGCAATTAAGGATGTCGCTGCATGTTCTCTATCTTTGTGCATTTTCTAGATTTCCCCCCAGGGATTTCCGGTCCGCTGTATCCCTTGTTACGATCTTTCAAAGAAATGAACATGGATTTGAGGCTTTTAGTCCTCACGTTAGTTTCACACCTTGCGTTAATTTGTGATCGCCTGAGCCCTTCCGCTCAGTTCATGGGATCCCCCAAGCGCTTAATTAGAATTGAACATGAACCAACTTTCCCTAAATTTTCTGCGTTTGAAAACATTCATGCATACGCATACGCATACGCACGTATATTGTTGTGGTAAAACAGGGGCAGGATCGCCTTGGGCTACCTTTTGGAGTGAAGACAAAACATGAACGGCAGAAACCAGTCAAGGTAGAGTAATGATGCGGCCAAGATTGGCCATACCTGGTTGTTTATTACTTGCAGGTGCTTAAGGATGAACGCAAACGGGGATGGTGTCACGACCGACCGATCGTTACCCTTCTCTGTGCGAAACAAGCAGGGAATGTCGCTGCAAGGCAGCCCCGTATCCTTTGTATTTTGCAGCTTTCTTTTACTATTTGTTTGTTTTAAAAAGGAAAAGGGTAATAATAAAATATGTAATCAACGCCTAATTCTAACCTAAGTAAGTTCAAGTTAGGCAAAATGCTAATCCATGAGAAGGGAGGGGACATGGTTAATGTTCCCCTCAAAAAAAAAAAAAAAAAAAAAAAAAGTGCAGGTTAGCTCGCCTGGGCGAGCCACCCCTGCACCAAATTATAAAAATGACGAAAGGGGGGGCGTTTTTACGTTCAAAAACTTCTTTTCCCCCCTTTCAAAAGCCATACCCACGGGATTGATGAATTTGCAGCCCTAGGGTCATCCTTTTTCGCATTTTTTGATTCCGTTTTGCGCTTTTGTTCATCACCAACAAGTAAGTATTCCATCCCTAAGCTTTCTAGCTTTTCATTGGTGTATTTTGATCTCCTTTTTGTGCTCTAAATTGTGGGAGTGTGTTCAAATATATGGGGCAATTTTGATTTGTTTTCTTGCTTGATTAGGTTGAATTAGGGGTTTGTATGAGATGGCCCTAGGCCTATAATGCATTTTGAAGTAATGGGGCATGCCACATTGTCCCCGTTCTCTTACTATTGACGCCTAAACGCGCGCCCACCAAGTGTTCGGTGAAATGCCTCAATGGCATTAGCGCGTGATTTTTGTAGGGAAACAACCCATGGGGCAATTTGGTTTGCACATATTTTTGGGACATGCATTCATTTTCGAAAGAGCTAGAGTAATTGCCCCGCATATGTCCTAGGCCTAGGAACCAAAGTTTTTATGCAAAAGTACACAAAAGGAGGTGCATATTGGGTAAAGTTACCCTCTTTTGGGCCAGCAATCAGCTATGGGCCACACTATAATATTTTCCCTACGCCTAGATGTTTAGGAATTGTGCTCGTCATGAATGCGTAGGTTTAGAATAGGTAGCAAGATACCTTTGGCAATTTGCACTTTGGGTATGAATAGCGAAATACTTGAATGTATGTATATATAATTTTTGGTAGTCAAAATGTCTCACAAAAAATATATATAAATATGTTGAATGTTATGTGAAAAAAAACATATTCCAAAAAAATATATATATAATTTGAATACAATTTTAGTCAGCAAAGGAAAATATGCTTGAATTTGCATGCGGCTTTAGGTAGCAAAAACTTGAAAAAAGGCATGAAATGTAGCACCTTATTGTGTAGATAGTCAAGATTCATCATGAAGTTTGTGTATGTATAGGTATTAGAAATACCAAGATGTGCACATGTGCAATTTTTGGTACCCCAAAATGCTTGGAGTATGCATGCATGTGAATTTAGCCAAGGAGATGTGTGTGATGTAAGTAACAAATACACCTTGGAAGTACGTGTAAATAATCTAGGTAACAAAGCTGCCTTGATTGTATATGGGTGCATTTTTTTTCGGTTAATAGAATGTCTTGGGCAAGAGAACGATTGTAGGGAAATATGCGCATAAGCTTGCTCTAAATTTACATTGATGTTTGTATTTGTGGGAGGAGGTTATATGCCATTTTTGTTTTAAGAGTAATGTCCCACTGGTAAAACTAACTTTCCAAATGTTTGCCTTCGCAGGAATGGCCCCGAGGAAGCTTGCCTCAAAGAGGTCCAGGAAGGACAAGGCGGCCGAAGGAACTAGTTCCGCTCCGGAGTACGACAGTCACCGCTTTAGGAGCGCTGTACACCAGCAGCGCTTCGAAGCCATTAAGGGATGGTCGTTTCTCCGGGAGCGACGCGTCCAGCTCAGGGACGACGAGTATACTGATTTTCAGGGGGAAATAGGGCGCCGGCGGTGGGCACCACTGGTTACTCCTATGGCCAAGTTTGATCCAGAAATAGTCCTTGAATTTTATGCCAATGCTTGGCCAACAGAGGAGGGCGTGCGTGATATGAGATCCTGGGTTAGGGGTCAGTGGATCCCGTTCGATGCCGACGCTATCAGCCAGCTCCTGGGATATCCGATGGTGTTGGAAGAGGGCCAGGAATGCGAGTATGGCCAGAGGAGGAACCGGTCTGATGGGTTCGATGAGGAGGCCATCGCCCAGCTGCTATGTATACCGGGGCAGGATTTTGCCCGGACTGCTGCAGGGAGGCGAGTGCGAATCATGCGCACCAGTATGACCACCCTGACCCAGATATGGATGACGTTGCTCCTCAGCAACATCCTGCCCACCGATCATAATTCCGACCTCCCCATGCCTAAGTGCCAGCTGGTGTACGCCATCCTGACACGGATGAGCATCCATGTGGCTCAGTTGATCGCTGATGCCATCTATATTTTTGCAGGTATGGCGCCCACTAGGCACCCTTTGGACCCAGATAAGTCCAACAGGGCCCTGGGATTCCCCGCACTGATCACAGGACTCTGCCAGTCGTTCGGAGTCCCCGTTGCACCTACCAAGGTGATTCGGCCGCCCATCACCCGGGCTTTTATTGAGAAGTACTGTACCCAGAGACAGGGTCAGGGTGATGCTCCACAGGCCGCAGGCGCGCCCCCACCACCTCATCAGGCTGGCCAGGCTAGGGCATTTGACATGGAGCAGTATTTACGGCATTTGGTTCGCCAGCAGGCAGCCAACCACCGAGCACATGTACGGACCCATGACTGTCTGTACCAGATGAGCCTTAGCATGCAGAGCCAGGGCTTCGCTTCTTTTTCATGCCCTACTCCAGACCAGTTCAGGGCAGAGGTAGCATGGCCCGGAGATTGGCCCGAGGCCCAAGCAGGAGAGGCACCCCCAGAAGCTCCCGGCGATGGAGAAGAAGCCCACGAGGATGAAGAGATGGCCGATTTGCTTGACTTCTTGGGAGGGAGTGGAGATACGTGACTGGGAGATCCCCAGATTCATGTTTTCTTTCATATTTCTTTTGTCATTTTTATCCTATGTTATTGTTTTGACTTGAGAGACTAACGTTTGTTTTTGTTGTTTCGATTGTCATTTGTACAGCGCATACATTTTTGTTTAGATTGGTGCGTTAGTATTTATATATCATTACTATCGATGATGTTTGAAATTCTGGAACCGTGTAGAGCTCTTCGTTTAGGAACATCGTCCAAAAGTATATACGTAAAATAAACAAAAAAAATCATGATAAAAATAAAAATAGAAAAGGAAAGAAAATGAAATAGAAAAGAAAAGAAAGTGAAAAGAAAAAGAGAGCAAATAAGAAAAAAAAGGCAAGTAAGGAAAAAGGTGGAAAAAAAAAAAAAAAAAAAAAGAAAATAAGTTGTCTAGCTAAAAAACGACATGCTTTTGAAAAGAGACGATTTCCAACTTTTCTTTGAAAAATTCATTGATCATAATCAATTTTTGGAAAATGTGTCTACACCTGAAGGGTGAATGCTGTGAAGATTTTCCCAGACGCCCGAAATGGACTCGGATGAATGCACAAATTGATAAAAGAACATATTTTGGAAACATTGGGTTGATTAAAATAGAGGAAATGAATCCTGAGCCCTAGCATCACATGACCATAAAAATTTGACACTTGAGTGTCCGCATAGGTGCATGCATGACCAGTTTTGCATAAAATTTCCAAATCATCATTTTTGCATTTGTGTCATGGAAATAATGTAAGGCAACCCTTTTATCCTTGAGCCAAACCAAACCCCGACATGTATCATGTCTAGCCATTCTACAAACCTTGAGCCAAAATCCTGACTCACCATAATCCTTACCCTCGGAAGCAAAAAGAAAGAGAAGGAAAATTTCCAATCAAAGAGAAAGCAAAAAAAGAAAAGAAAGAAAATTCCCAATCAAAGAGTGGGAGAAAGCAAAAAGAAAAGAAAGAAAATTCCCAATCAAAGAATGGGAGAAAGAAAAAAAAAGGGAGAAAAGAAGGAAAGAAAGCTCCTGATCAAGGATCGAAAGAAAACAGAAGAAATGTGCAGAGAGGTCTTTGGACCGGACAATATCTGAACAAAACAGAATTGTCACCAAATGAACAAAAGAGGAAGGAAAGGAAACCACGACCTAAAATGGTCTTCTCTCTTTAATTACCAACCAAAATCCCGTGCGCTAGCGATCCTTTTTTCTCGCCCCGCACTAAACAAAAAAAACAGAAAAAGAAAAAGCCAGGAAAATCAAAAGCCAAAAACACACAAAAGCTGAAAGAAGAAACCACCAAAAGAACCCATTCCCAAGGGAAGCCCTATTGATCCATGATCACGCATGTAATTTTTGATTTGATGGGAAATAATTTGCAAAGTCAAGTCATGACATATCTATGGTTCGGAATTAGGATGAAACACTTACCTGTGCGAGATTGATACACTTTGAGTGGATTTCTTCTATTTTTGTCGAACCCAGTGTTTCCTCTAAATGGTCATTTAGAAACGAAATGCTAACATCCAAAATCTCATTTATGGTTATGGGAGATTTCATCAGCAGACTCTCCTTCCCCGGTAGACGCATTGTTTTTCACTCAAAAAAGCATATGCTGCTCTAAATCAGTTGGAATATTTGTCTCTTTGCTAAAGCATGTTTGCATTTTAGTGGAGAAAACACCGAGACTTTTTCAAGTCTCACAAGTTACCCAGAACTACGTAGGTCTGAGTTCCTCATTGGAGGATACGTAGGAGCAAGAGCTTTGCTTTTGTCGGCCGCCCCATAATCTTTGTCATACTGACCCTGAGGTCATGTGACGTGCACCCTTGTATCATCCAGAGGCGGCGGGCCCGATGATACGCGGAGATACCTTACGGTTATCCGCACCCTTTTGTCATCCAGAGGCGGCGGGCCCGATGACAAGCAGAGACCAAGTTTGGTCATTCTGCACCCTTGTATCATCCAGAGGCGGCGGGCCCGATGATACGCGGAGATACCTTACGGTTATCCGCACCCTTTTGTCATCCAGAGGCGGCGGGCCCGATGACAAGCAGAGACCAAGTTTGGTCATTCTGCACCCTTGTATCATCCAGAGGCGGCGGGCCCGATGATACGCGGAGATACCTTACGGTTATTCGCACCCTTTTGTCATCCAGAGGCGGCGGGCCCGATGACAAGCAGAGACCAAGTTTGGTCATTCTGCACCCTTGTATCATCCAGAGGCGGCGGGCCCAATGATACGTGGAGATACCTTACGGTTATTCGCACCCTTTTGTCATCCAGAGGCGGCGGGCCCGATGACAAGCAGAGACCAAGTTTGGTCATTCTGCACCCTTGTATCATCCAGAGGCGGCGGGCCGATGATACGCGGAGATACCTTACGGTTATCCGCACCCTTTTGTCATCCAGAGGCGGCGGGCCCGATGACAAGCAGAGACCAAGTTTGGTCATTCTGCACCCCTGTATCATCCAGAGGCGGCGGGCCGATGATACGCGGAGATACCTTACGGTTATTCGCACCCTTTTGTCATCCAGAGGCGGCGGGCCGATGACAAGCAGAGACCAAGTTTGGTCATTCTGCACCCTTGTATCATCCAGAGGCGGCGGGCCCGATGATACGCGGAAATACCCGAGTGGTTATCCGTATAAACATTCTTTTGCTATCTGTAAGACAGAACGCTTGATAGCATGCAGAGGCTGACATAGTCTTCTGCACCTTTTGTTCCTCCGGGAACAACAAGTCATTTACATGCGGAAATTTCATGGTCGCCCGCGACTCTCGTCAACCGAGAGGAGCGAAATTAGTGTCATACACTGATTTTCGGGACCTTTGCTTGATGACATGCGACCATTCTTTGGTCCTTGTGAGGTGCTTGGCATCCATCATTAGGCAATTTGTGAAATTCTAGGAGCGACAAGTCATGGTCACCCGCGACTCTCGTCAACCGAGAGGAACGAAATTAGTGTCATACACTGATTTTCGGGGACCTTTGCTTGATGACAAGCGACCATTCTTTGGTCCTTGTGAGGTGCTTGGCACCCATCATTAGGCAATTTGTGAAATTTTGGGAACAACAAGTCATTTGCATGTGGAGATTTTATGGTCACTTGCGACTCTCGTCAAATCGAGAGGAACGAAATTAGTGTCTTATCTTTACTTTCCTTTTATCTCCAATAAAAGACAAGTAAAGAGGGGCAACTGTCATACCCTAATTTCGTCCGGGGACCTTTGCTCGATGACGTGCGACCATTCTTTGGTCCTCGTGAGGTGCTTGGCACCCATCATTAGGCAATTTGTGAAATTCCAGGACATGCCGAAAAACCAAAAAAATATTGATGCACAATCCGTAAGTTTCCGTGACACACCGGAAATCAAATGGAAGCATCGTTGCATAATTAAGTGAGGTTCCGTAACATTCCGTAAGTCAAAAAGGGGATGATTATGTAATCCGCAAGGTTCCGTAACATTACGGAAAGAAAACAAGTATCGTTATGAAATTCGTAAGTTTCCGTAACTTTACGAAAAAAGAATCACCAAAAAACAGCAGAGGGGGGTGTACTTAGTAAAAATGGGGGTGCAAATAGCACCCAGGCCCACTTGGGCCCTCTAGAATATTCCTCCACAAGGCGGTTGCTTCTGGAGGAAGCAACCCTGCTCGCCTGGGCGAGCTGAGCTCGCCTGGGCGAGCTGGGCGGCAACCACCTCCCCTATTTTGCTATAAATAGGGGAGGAAGGGAAGAAGGAAGGGGTTGAGCCCCTGAGGTACTTTTCTCTCTTTCGAATTTGCTTGGAAAAATTGTTTCCGTAAAGAAAATCTAAGCCGAGGCGCTTCCGAAACGTTTCCGTAACGTTTTCCGTGAGGAATTTCGCAAAGATTTCAACCGTTCTTCGACGTTCTTCATTCGTTCTTCATCGTTCTTCGATCTTCAACGGGTAAGTATCTCGAACCAAGCTTTTCGATTCATTCTATGCACCCATGGTGGTCCACATTGTGTTTCGGGCATTTTTATTCTCGTTTTGTTTACTTTTTATACCCCCTGTTGACGTGCTTAAGCCATTTTACTTAAGTCATTTCTCGCTTAACTTGAAAATAAAATAAATTTCCACCGAACGTTTGAATTGTATTATCCATTAACTTCGGTTAAAATAAATTCCGACCGTTCGGTCGTGCCGTAACCACGTTGGAAATCAAAAAGAGGTAAAAAATAATATAATAATCAAAAAGACATCTTGTAGTAAAATAAAGCGAAAAATCAAGTGGACGTTTTCTCTTTGGGATTTCTCATTCTTAATCGAATTGATTAATAACTAAAGTGAAACTAAAGGCTAAAATCAATTCGCCTAGTCAAGCTCGTCCATGAAAAATAGGTTTTCGAAGTTTGTCATTTCATTTCCTCACTAAGTAAAATGGATCATTTTTAAGGTCCAACGCCTTAAAATGATCACCACTTAAGTAAAAAAGAATCACTTGATAAAAAAGAACTACGTAGGTCTGATTTCCTCATCGCAATTGAGGATACGTAGGAGCAAAAGCCCCGCTTTTGTCGACCACCCCAAGAGATCGTTAATGGTCCAACGCCTTAACGTTTCTCCCCTTTCAAAATCAAAAGACCGTTTAATGGTTCAACACCTTAAATGACCTTTTGTTCAATAAAAAACATATTTTGCAAAAAAGACAAAAACAACTTAACCAAACACTTTGTTCCGAAAGAACTACGTAGGTCTGATTTCCTCATCGCAATTGAGGAATACGTAGGAGCAAAGGGAAACACCCTTGTCGACCACAAAAAGGAAAAAAATATAAAAAGGGTATAAAGGATATAAGAACATAAAAAGGGAACATAAAAAATCAAAGTCATGTTTGCACATTCGATTAAAGGCTGTCGTCCCTTGGGACGGACGTGTGGGGTGCTAATACCTTCCCCGTGCGTAAATACAACTCCCGAACCTTTCACTAAAAAGTTCGTAGATCGCGTCTTTTCCGGTTTTTCCGACGTTTTCCTCAAATAAACGTTGGTGGCGACTCCGCGCGTATTCCTTTCGTGGAACACGCATCCCGCGAGTCACGCGTCGCCCTCCCGCCGAAGGGTAGGTTGCGACAGTCCTCCACCTTCGCGTTTGGAGCCATGCGTAGTGATTGCTTAGTGCAATTCTCCATTCTTAACCTTTTTCGGAGCCCCATGAATTGCGTTTTCGTTCATGTGTCCTCCACCTTCGAGTTTAGAGCTATGCGTAGTGATTGCTTAGTGCAATTCTCCATTCTCAACCTTTTTCGGAGCCCCATGAATTGCGTTTTCGTTCATGTGTCCTCCACCTTCGAGTTTAGAGTCCTGCGTAGTGATTGCTTACTACAATTCTCCATTCTCAACCCTTTTTCGGAGCCCCATGAATTGCGTTTTCGTTCATGTGTCCTCCACCTTCGAGTTTGGAGCTATGCGTAGTGATTGCTTAGTGCAATTCTCCATTGTCAACCTTTTTCAGAGCTCCATGAATTGCGTTTTCGTTCACGTGTCCTCCACCTTCGAGTTTGGAGCTATGCGTTGTGATTGCTTAGTGCAATTCTCCATTCTCAACCCTTTTTCGGAGCCCATGAATTGCGTTTTCGTTCATGCGTCCTCCACCTTCGAGTTTGGAGCCATGCGTAGTGATTGTTTAGTGCAATTCTCCATTCTTAACCTTTTTCGTAGCCCCATGAATTGCGTTTTCGTTCATGTGTCCTCCACCTTCGAGTTTAGAGCTATGCGTAGTGATTAATTAGTGCAATTCTCCATTCTCAACCTTTTTCAGAGCTCCATGAATTGCGTTTTCGTTCATGCGTCCTCCACCTTCGAGTTTGGAGCCATGCGTAGTGATTGCTTAGTGCAATTCTCCATTCTCAACCTTTTTCGGAGCCCCATGAATTGCGTTTTCGTTCATGTGTCCTCCACCTTCGAGTTTGGAGCTATGCGTAGTGGATTGCTTAGTGCAATTCTCCATTCTCAACCTTTTTTGGAAGCCCCATGAATTGCGTTTTAGTTCATGTGTCCATCCACCTACGAGTATGGGAGCTATGCGTAGTGAATGTTAAGGGAAATTCTCCATTGAAAAC
>NC_038244.2:24122240-24123520 GCF_000004515.6 Glycine max
GTTCATGTGTCCTCCACCTTCGAGTTTGGAGCTATGCGTAGTGATTGCTTAGTGCAATTCTTCATTCTCAACCTTTTTCGGAGCCCTATGAATTGCGTTTTCGTTCATGTGTCCTCCACCTTCGAGTTTAGAGCCATGCGTAGTGATTGCTTAGTGCAATTCTCCATTCTCAACCTTTTTCGGAGCCCCATGAATTGCGTTTTCGTTCATGTGTCCTCCACCTTCGATTTTGGAGCTATGCGTAGTGATTGCTTAGTGCAATTCTCCATTCTCAACCTTTTTCGGAGCCCCATTAATTGCGTTTTTGTTCATGCGTCCTCCACCTTCGAGTTTGGAGTCCTGCGTAGTGATTGCTTACTACAATTCTCCATTCTCAACCCTTTTTCGAAGCCCCATGAATTGCGGTTTCGTTCATGTGTCCTCCACCTTCGAGTTTGGAGCCATGCGTAGTGATTGCTTAGTGCAATTCTCCATTCTTAACCTTTTTCGGAGCCCCATGAATTGCGTTTTCGTTCATGTGTCCTCCACCTTCGAGTTTAGAGCTATGCGTAGTGATTGCTTAGTGCAATTCTCCATTCTCAACCTTTTTCGGAGCCCCATGAATTGCGTTTTCGTTCATGTGTCCTCCACCTTCGAGTTTAGAGCTCATGCGTAGTGATTGCTTACTACAATTCTCCATTCTCAACCCTTTTTCAGAGCCCCATGCACCCGCGTTTTCGTTCATGTGCCCTCCACCTTTGAGTTCGGGCGCTATGCGTAGTTGATTGCTTAGTGCAATTCTCCATTCTCAACCCTTTATCGGAGCCCCATGAATTGTGTTATCGTTCATGGGCCCTCCACCTTAGAGTTGGGAGCTATCTTAGTGATTGCTTTAGTGGAGTTCTCCATTCTCAACCTTTTTCGGAGCCCCATGAATTGCGTTTTTGTTCATGTGTCCTCCACCTTCGAGTTTGGAGCTATGCGTAGTGATTGCTTAGTGCAATTCTCCATTCTCAACCCTTTTTCGGAGCCCATGAATTGCGTTTTCGTTCATGCGTCCTCCACCTTCGAGTTTGGAGCCAAGCGTAGTGATTGTTTAGTGCAATTCTCCATTCTTAACCTTTTTCGTAGCCCCATGAATTGCGTTTTCGTTCATGGTGTCCTCCACCTTCGAGTTCAGAGCTATAGCGTAGTGATATGCTTAGTGCAATTCTCCACTTCTCAACCTTTTTTCGGAGCCCCCATGAATTGCGTTTCGTTCATGGGTCCTCCCACCTTCGAGTTTAGAGTCTCTGCGTAGT
>NC_038244.2:24123700-24124509 GCF_000004515.6 Glycine max
CCTTCGAGTTTGGAGCTATGCGTAGTGATTGCTTAGTGCAATTCTCCCTACCCAAGCTTTTTCGGAGCCCTATTAATTGCGTTTTTGTTCACGAGGTCCTCCACCTTCGAGTTTGGAGCTATGCGTAGTGATTGCTTAGTGCAATTCTCCATTCTCAACCCTTTTTCGGAGCCCATGAATTGCGTTTTCGTTCATGCGTCCTCCACCTTCGAGTTTGGAGCCATGCGTAGTGATTGCTTAGTGCAATTCTCCATTCTCAACCTTTTTCGGAGCCCCATGAATTGCGTTTTCGTTCATGTGTCCTCCACCTTCGCGTTTGGAGCTATGCGTAGTGATTGCTTAGGGAAATTCTCCATTCTCAACCTTTTTCGGAGCCCCATGAATTGTGTTTTCGTTCATGTGTCCTCCACCTTCGAGTTTGTATGTATGCGTAGTGATTGCTTAGTGCAATTCTTCATTCTCAACCTTTTTCGGAGCCCTATGAATTGCGTTTTCGTTCATGTGTCCTCCACCTTCGAGTTTCGAGCTATGCGTAGTGATTGCTTAGTGCAATTCTCCATTCTCAACCTTTTTCGGAGCCCCATGAATTGCGTTTTCGTTCATGTGTCCTCCACCTTCGAGTTTGGAGCTATGCGTAGTGATTGCTTAGTGCAATTCTCCATTCTCAACCTTTTTCGGAGCCCCATGAATTGCGTTTTCGTTCATGTGTCCTCCACCTTCGAGTTTGGGAGCTATGCGTAGTGATTGCTTAGTGCAATTCTCCATTCTCAACCTTTTTCGGAACCCCATGAATTGCGTTTTCGTTCATG
>NC_038244.2:24124842-24126460 GCF_000004515.6 Glycine max
ATCGGGTAGTGATTGCTTAGTGCAATTCTCCATTTTAAACCTTTTTCAGAGCCCCATGAAATGTGTTTTCGTTCATGTGTCCTCCACCTTCGAGTTTGGAGCTATGCGTAGTGATTGCTTAGTGCAATTCTCCATTATCAACCTTTTTCGGAGCCCCATGAATTGCGTTTTCGTTCATGTGTCCTCCACCTTCGAGTTTGGAGCCTTTGCGTAGTGATTGCTTAGTGCAATTCTCCATTCTCAACCTTTTTTGGAAGCCCCATGAATTGCGTTTTCATTCAAGTGTCCTCCACCTTCGAGTTTGGAGGCATGCGTAGTGATTGTTTAGTGCAATTCTCCATTCTTAACCTATTTCGGAGCCCCATGAATTTCGTTTTCGTTCATGAGTCCTCCACCTTCGAGTTTAGAGCTCTGCGTAGTGATTGCTTAGTGCAATTCTCCATTCTTAACCTTTTTCGGAGCCCCATGAATTGCGTTTTCGTTCATGTGTCCTCCACCTTCGAGTTTGGAGCTATGCGTAGTGATTGCTTAGTGCAATTCTTCATTCTCAACCTTTTTCGGAGCCCCATGAATTGCGTTTTCGTTCATGTGTCCTCCACCTTCGAGTTTGGAGCTATGCGTAGTGATTGCTTAGTGCAATTCTCCATTCTCAACCTTTTTCGGAGCCCCATGAATTGCGTTTTCGTTCATGTGTCCTCCACCTTCGAGTTTGGAGCTATGCGTAGTGATTGCTTAGTGCAATTCTCCATTCTCAACCTTTTTCGGAGCCCCATGAATTGCGTTTTCGTTCACGTGTCCTCCACCTTCGAGTTTGGAGCTATGCGTAGTGATTGCTTAGTGCAATTCTCCATTCTCAACCTTTTTCGGAGCCCCATTAATTGCATTTTTGTTCACGTGTCCTCGACCTTCGAGTTTGGAGCCATGCGTAGTGATTGCTTAGTGCAATTCTCCATTCTCAACCTTTTTCGGAGCCCCATTAATTGCGTTTTTGTTCACGTGTCCTCCACCTTCGAGTTTGGAGCCATGCATAGTGATTGCTTAGTGCAATTCTCCATTCTTAACCTTTTTCGGAGCCCCATGAATTGCGTTTTCGTTCATGTGTCCTCCACCTTCGAGTTTGGAGCTATGCGTAGTGATTGCTTAGTGCAATTCTTCATTCTCAACCTTTTTCGGAGCCCTATGAATTGCGTTTTCGTTCATGTGTCCTCCACCTTCGAGTTTGGAGCTATGCGTAGTGATTGCTTAGTGCAATTCTCCATTCTCAACCTTTTTCGGAGCCCCATGAATTGCGTTTTCGTTCATGTGTCCTCCACCTTCGAGTTTAGAATCCTGCGTAGTGATTGCTTACTGCAATTCTCCATTCTCAACCCTTTTTCGGAGCCCCATGAATTGCGTTTTCGTTCATGTGTCCTCCACCTTCAAGTTTGGAGCTATGCGTAGTGATGGCTTAGTGCAATTCTCCATTCTCAACCTTTTTCGGAGCCCTATAAATTGCGTTTTTGTTCACGTGTCCTCCACCTTCGAGTTTGGAGCTATGCGTAGTGATTGCTTAGTGCAATTCTCCATTCTTAACCTTTTTCGGAGCCCCATGAATTGCGTTTTCGTTCATGTGTCCTCC
>NC_038244.2:24147446-24149164 GCF_000004515.6 Glycine max
CCTTTTTCGGAGCCCCATGAATTGCGTTTTCGTTCATGTCTCCTCCACCTTCTAGTTTGGAGCGTTGCGTAGTGATTGCTTAGTGCAATTCTCCATTCTCAACCTTTTTCGGAGCCCCATGAATTGCATTTTCGTTCATGTGTCCTCCACCTTCGAGTTTGGAGCTATGCGTAGTGATTGCTTAGTGCAATTCTCCATTCTCAACCTTTTTCGGAGCCCCATGAATTGCGTTTTCGTTCATGTGTCCTCCACCTTCGAGTTTGGAGCTATGCGTAGTGATTGCTTAGTGCAATTCTCCATTCTCAACCTTTTTCGGAGCTCCATGAATTGCGTTTTCGTTCATGTGTCCTCCACCTTCGAGTTTAGAGTCCTGCGTAGTGATTGCTTACTGCAATTCTCCATTCTCAACCCTTTTTCGGAGCCCATGAATTGCGTTTTCGTTCATGCGTCCTCCACCTTCGAGTTTGGAGCCATGCGTAGTGATTGCTTAGTGCAATTCTCCATTCTCAACCTTTTTCGGAGCCCCATGAATTGCGTTTTCGTTCATGTGTCCTCCACCTTCGAGTTTGGAGCTAGGCGTAGTGATTGCTTAGTGCAATTCTCCATTCTCAACCTTTTTCGGAGCTCCATGAATTGTGTTTTCGTTCATGTGTCCTCCACCTTCGAGTTTGGAGCTATGCGTAGTGATTGCTTAGGGCAATTCTCCATTCTCAACCTTTTTCGGAGCCCCATGAATTGTGTTTTTGTTCATGTGTCCTCCACCTTCGAGTTTGGAGCTATGCGTAGTGATTGCTTAGTGCAATTCTTCATTCTCAACCTTTTTCGGAGCCCTATGGATTGCGTTTTCGTTCATGTGTCCTCCACCTTCGAGTTTGGAGCCATGCGTAGTGATTGCTTAGTGCAATTCTCCATTGTCAACCTTTTTCGGAGCCCCATGAATTGCGTTTTCGTTCACGTTACCTCCACCTTCGAGTTTGGAGCTATGCGTTGTGATTGTTTAGTGCAATTCTCCATTCTCAACCCTTTTTCGGAGCCCATGAATTGTGTTTTCGTTCATGCGTCCTCCACCTTCGAGTTTGGAGCCATGCGTAGTGATTGCTTAGTGCAATTCTCCACTCTCAACCTTTTTCGGAGCTCCATGAATTGCGTTTTCGTTCATGTCTCCTCCACCTTCTAGTTTGGAGCGTTGCGTAGTGATTGCTTAGTGCAATTCTCCATTCTCAACCTTTTTCGGAGCCCCATGAATTGCGTTTTCGTTCATGTGTCCTCCACCTTCGAGTTTGGAGCTATGCGTAGTGATTGCTTAGTGCAATTCTCCATTCTCAACCTTTTTCGGCGCCCCATGAATTGCGTTTTCGTTCATGTGTCCTCCACCTTCGAGTTTGGAGCTATGCGTAGTGATTGCTTAGTGCAATTCTCCATTCTCAACCTTTTTCGGAGCTCCATGAATTGCGTTTTCGTTCATGTGTCCTCCACCTTCGAGTTTGGGAGCTATGCGTAGTGATTGCTTAGTGCAATTCTCCATTCTCAACCTTTTTCGGAGCCCCATGAATTGAGTTTTCGTTCATGTGTCCTCCACCTTCGAGTTTGGAGCTATGCGTAGTGATTGCTTAGTGCACTTCTCCATTCTCACCCTTTTTTGGAGCCCCATGAATTGAGTATTCGTTCATGCGTCCTCCACCCTCGAGTTTGGAGCCATGCGTAGTGATTGCTTAGTG
>NC_038244.2:24150469-24153480 GCF_000004515.6 Glycine max
TTGGGGCCATGTGAGTGATTGCTTAGAGCAATTCTCCATTCTCAACCTTTTTCGGAGCCCCATGATATTTTCGTTTTTCGTTCATGTGTCCTCCACCTTCGAGTTTGGAGCTATGCGTAGTGATTGCTTAGTGCAATTCTCCATTCTCAACCTTTTTCGGAGCCCCATGAATTGCGTTTTCGTTCATGTGTCCTCCACCTTCGAGTTTGGAGCTATTCGTAGTTATTGCTTAGTGCAACACTCAATTCTCAACCTTTTTCGGATCCCCATGAATTGCGTTTTCGTTCATGTGTCCTCCACCTTCGAGTTTGGAGCTATGCGTAGTGATTGCTTAGTGCAATTCTCCATTCTCAACCTTTTTTAGAGCCCCATGAATTGTGTTTTCGTTCATGTGTCCTCCACCTTCGAGTTTGGAGCTATGCGTAGTGATTGCTTAGTGCAATTCTCCATTCTCAACCTTTTTTGGAGCCCCATGAATTGTGTTTTCATTCATGTGTCCTCCACCTTCGAGTTTGGAGCTATGCGTAGTGATTGCTTAGTGCAATTCTCCATTCTCAACCTTTTTTAGAGCCCCATGAATTGTGTTTTCGTTCATGTGTCCTCCACCTTCGAGTTTGGAGCTATGCGTAGTGATTGCTTAGTGCAATTCTCCATTCTGAACCTTTTTCGGAGCCCCATGAATTGCGTTTTCGTTCCTGTGTCCTCCACCTTCGAGTTTGGAGCTATGCGTAGTGATTGCTTAGTGCAATTCTCCATTCTCAACCTTTTTTGGAGCCCCATGAATTGTGTTTTAATTCATGTGTCCTCCACCTTCGAGTTTGGAGCTATGCGTAGTGATTGCTTAGTGCAATTCTCCATTCTCAACCTTTTTCGGAGCCCCATGAATTGCGTTTTCGTTCATGTGTCCTCCACCTTCGAGTTTGGAGCTATGCGTAGTGATTGGTTAGAGCAATTCTCCATTCGTCATACCTTTTTCGGAGCCCCATGAATTGCGTTTTCGTCTCATGTGTCCTCCATCTTTCGAGTTTGGACACTATGCGTAGTGATTGCTTAGTGCAATTCTCCATTCTCAATCCGTTTTCGGAGCCCCATGAATTGCGTTTTCGTTCATGTGTCCTCCACTTTCGAGTTGAGAGCTATGCGTAGTGATTGCTTAGTGCAATTCTCCATTCTCAACTTTTTTCGGAGCCCCATGAATTGCGTTTTCGTTCATGTGTCCTCCACCTTCGAGTTTGGAGCTATGCGTAGTGATTGCTTAGTGCAATTCTCCATTCTCAACCTTTTTCGGAGCCCCATGAATTGCGTTTTTGTTCACGTGTCCTCCACCTTCGAGTTTGGAGCTATGCGTAGTGATTGCTTAGTGCAATTCTCCATTCTCAACCTTTTTTGGGAGCCCATGAATTGCGTTTTCGTTCATGCGTCCTCCACCTTCGAGTTTGGAGCCATGCGTAGTGATTGCTTAGTGCAATTCTCCATTCTTAACCTTTTTCGAAGCCCCATGAATTGCGTTTTCGTTCATGTGTCCTCCACCTTCGAGTTTGGAGCTATGCGTAGTGATTGCTTAGGGCAATTCTCCATTCTCAACCTTTTTCGGAGCCCCATGAATTGTGTTTTTGTTCATGTGTCCTCCACCTTCGAGTTTGGAGCTATGCGTAGTGATTGCTTAGTGCAATTCTTCATTCTCAACCTTTTTCGGAGCCCTATGGATTGCGTTTTCGTTCATGTGTCCTCCACCTTCGAGTTTGGAGCCATGCGTAGTGATTGCTTAGTGCAATTCTCCATTGTCAACCTTTTTCGGAGCCCCATGAATTGCGTTTTCGTTCACGTTACCTCCACCTTCGATTTTGGAGCTATGCGTTGTGATTGGTTAGTGCAATTCTCCATTCTCAACCCTTTTTCGGAGCCCATGAATTGTGTTTTCGTTCATGCGTCCTCCACCTTCGAGTTTGGAGCCATGCGTAGTGATTGCTTGGTGAAATTCTCCACTCTCAACCTTTTTCGGAGCCCCATGAATTGCGTTTTCGTTCATGTCTCCTCCACCTTCTAGTTTGGAGCGTTGCGTAGTGATTGCTTAGTGCAATTCTCCATTCTCAACCTTTTTCGGAGCCCCATGAATTGCGTTTTCGTTCATGTGTCCTCCACCTTCGAGTTTGGAGCTATGCGTAGTGATTGCTTAGTGCAATTCTCCATTCTCAACCTTTTTCGGAGCCCCATGAATTGCGTTTTCGTTCATGTGTCCTCCACCTTCGAGTTTGGAGCTAGGCGTAGTGATTGCTTAGTGCAATTCTCCATTCTCAACCTTTTTCGGAGCTCCATGAATTGTGTTTTCGTTCATGTGTCCTCCACCTTCGAGTTTGGAGCTATGCGTAGTGATTGCTTAGGGCAATTCTCCATTCTCAACCTTTTTTCGGAGCCCCATGAATTGTGTTTTCGTTCATGTGTCCTCCACCTTCGAGTTTGGAGCTATGCGTAGTGATTGCTTAGGGCAATTCTCCATTCTCAACCTTTTTCGGAGCCCCATGAATTGTGTTTTTGTTCATCTGTCCTCCACCTTCGAGTTTGGAGCTATGCGTAGTGATTGCTTAGTGCAATTCTTCATTCTCAACCTTTTTCGGAGCCCTATGGATTGCGTTTTCGTTCATGTGTCCTCCACCTTCGAGTTTGGAGCCATGCGTAGTGATTGCTTAGTGCAATTCTCCATTGTCAACCTTTTTCGGAGCCCCATGAATTGCGTTTTCGTTCACGTTACCTCCACCTTCGAGTTTGGAGCTATGCGTTGTGATTGTTTAGTGCAATTCTCCATTCTCAACCCTTTTTCGGAGCCCATGAATTGTGTTTTCGTTCATGCGTCCTCCACCTTCGAGTTTGGAGCCATGCGTAGTGATTGCTTAGTGCAATTCTCCACTCTCAACCTTTTTCGGAGCTCCATGAATTGCGTTTTCGTTCATGTCTCCTCCACCTTCTAGTTTGGAGCGATGCGTAGTGATTGCTTAGTGCAATTCTCCATTCTC
>NC_038244.2:24153606-24157531 GCF_000004515.6 Glycine max
AGCGTTTTCGTCATGTGTCCTCCACCTTCGAGTTTGGAGCTATGCGTAGTGATTGCTTAGTGCATTCTCCATTGTCAACCTTTTTCGGAGCCCCATGAATTGCGTTTTCGTTCACGTTACCTCCACCTTCGAGTTTGGAGCTATGCGTTGTGATTGTTTAGTGCAATTCTCCATTCTCAACCCTTTTTCGGAGCCCATGAATTGTGTTTTCGTTCATGCGTCCTCCACCTTCGAGTTTGGAGCCATGCGTAGTGATTGCTTAGTGCAATTCTCCACTCTCAACCTTTTTTGGAGCTCCATGAATTGCGTTTTCGTTCATGTCTCCTCCACCTTCTAGTTTGGAGCGTTGCGTAGTGATTGCTTAGTGCAATTCTCCATTCTCAACCTTTTTCGGAGCCCCATGAATTGCGTTTTCGTTCATGTGTCCTCCACCTTCGAGTTTGGAGCTATGCGTAGTGATTGCTTAGTGCAATTCTCCATTCTCAACCTTTTTCGGCGCCCCATGAATTGCGTTTTCGTTCATGTGTCCTCCACCTTCGAGTTTGGAGCTATGCGTAGTGATTGCTTAGTGCAATTCTCCATTCTCAACCTTTTTCGGAGCTCCATGAATTGCGTTTTCGTTCATGTGTCCTCCACCTTCGAGTTTGGAGCTATGCGTAGTGATTGCTTAGTGCAATTCTCCATTCTCAACCTTTTTCGGAGCCCCATGAATTGAGTTTTCGTTCATGTGTCCTCCACCTTCGAGTTTGGAGCTATGTGTAGTGATTGCTTAGTGCAATTCTCCATTCTCAACCCCTTTTTCGGAGCCCCATGAATTGCATTTTCGTTCATGCATCCTCCACCCAAGAGTTTGGAGCTATGCTTCATGATTGACTAGTGAGGACCCTCTAGTGCAATCCTCCATTCTCCAGAGTTTTTCATCGTCAAGGGCGGATCCTCTTTACTAGAAAATGTGATCTTTGTTATGTTCCCGATTGTTTCATTTCCCAAATGTGTATATGTATAGTTTGTTGTTCTTGTTGTTGTTTGTATTTTGTTTTGTGTTGTGCAGAAAAGAAGAAGGAGTAGAGACGAGAGTCGTCATCACGGAAAGGGCAGGACGGACGAAATCAGTGTCTTATCTTTGCTTTCTTCTTATCTCCGATAAAAGGTAAGTAAAGAGGGGCAACTGTCATACCCTAATTTCGTCCGGGGATTATTACTTGATGACATGCAACCTTTGGTTAGCCGCTTTGAGATACTTGGCGTCCTTTGTTGCACAAAAAATGAAGTCCCGAGACGTGTCAGAAATCAAAAGGAAGCAGGCTTATGCGATCTGTGAAATTCTGTAATGTGGCGGAAATCGAAAAGAGGTGTTTTTGCATAATCCGTGAGTTTCCGTAACTTCTTCGAAAGCTAAAAAAGAGTAAATACATAATCCGTAAGGATTCGTAACCTTGCGGAAGGAAAATAAGTATCGTTACGAAATTCGTGAAGTTTCGAAACGTTACGGAAAAAGAATTACCAAAAAAGTAGAAGGGGGTGCATTTAGTAAAAAAAAGGGGTACGAATAGCAATCTGGCCCACTTGGGCCTTCCAGATCCTTCCTCGAGAAGGCTGTTGCTTCTAGAGGAAGCAACCTTGCTCGCCTGGCCGAGCTGGGTGGCAAGCTCCTCCCCTATTTTGCTATAAATAGGGGGAGGAGTGAAGAAGAAAAGGGTTCAGCCTTCTTGGCATTTCTCATTCTCTCGAAATTGCTGAGGAAAATTATTTTCGTGAAGAAAATCCAAGCCGAGGCGCTTCCGTAACGTTTCCGTGAGTAATTACGCGAAGATTCTCGACCGTTCTTCAACATTTATCGTTTGTTCTTCGTTTTCTTCAATCTTCAACGAGTAAGTACCTCAAACCGAGCTTTTCAATTCATTCTATGTACCCGTGGTGGTCCACATTTTGTTTCATGTATTTTTATTCTCGTTTTCATTTGCTTTTTATACCCCATTTTGACGTGCTTAAGCCATTTATTTAAGTCATTTATCGCCTAATCTAAAAATAAAATAAATTTCCACCGATCGTTTGAATTGTATCATCCGTTAATTTCGGTTAAAATGAATTTCGACCGTTCGGTCGTGCCGTAACCATGTTGGAAATCAAAAAAGAGGTAAAATAATAATATAATAATAATAAAAATACCCTTTTAGTAAAATAAAGCGAAAAATCAATCGGACGTTTTCTCTTTGGGATTTCTCATTCTTAATTGAATTGACAAATAACTAAAGTGAAACTAAGGCTAAAATCAACTCGTCTAGTCAAGCTCGTCCACAAAAATAGGGTTTTGAAAGTTTATCATTTCAGTTTCTTACCAAGTAAAATGGATCATTTTTAAGGTCCAACGCCTTAAAATGATCTCTCAAGTAAAAAGAATCGCTTGATTCACGCTTAAGGAAGAACTACGTAGGTCTGATTTCCTCTTTGATAGAGGGTACGTAGGAGCAAGAGCCCCGCTTTTGTCGACCTCAAAAAATAAAAAGAAATAAAAGTTAAGGTAACACAATTTCCACAATTCTAAAAAATAGGCTATTGTCCTTTGAGACAAACGTGAGAGGTGCTAATACATTCCTCAAGCGTAATTACAATTCCCGAACTTAGAATTTTCATTTTGACCGGTTTAGGGATATCTATATGAAAAGACAGTTCTATTTCTATTCTATTAGTATTTTCGATTAGTATTAAATTCGTTTTAGTTAGTGATCTCGGCTCAGCTAGTCCTTTCTTTCGTGATGAACTGTTGGCACCTGTCTTACATTTTGTCTCTATGGACCGAGGAGAAAGGGAGCTCAGCGGCAAGAGGATACCCTGTGTACCACCCCGTACTTTTTAAGCAGGGCATGCATTGTCCTATTGCAAAAATGGGTTCCTTGATCACTGTGGCATCCCTAAATTAATGACTGGTTTGATAGTAATGATTTAAATAACAAAAACCATGGTAATTTTTTTTTTCTTTTTCATTTCTTTCTCTTTTCACCATAACAAGGTTTAGAAGGAAAATCCTCACTATAGAGTCCTGAATGGCCAGTTCACAACTCTATTCGGAGTCATTTCTTTCTTACCGCTCATAATCTCTAAACTATTTTGCTGTTTCAAAAGGAAGAATGTACCAGCCATTACTTTAGGTCGTCACGTGAAAATAAAAGAATAAAATACGGTCGATAAACTCTTTTATAAATAAAGTTTACTAATGCTTTATTTTCAAATAACAAGATTAAACATAAATGCATTCATCATTTAAAGCTGTCCAAAATATGGGAGTTTTACAAAATACATAGTGTCATCCAGAGCAAAGGTGTCCACAATGATGGCTTCAGCCACATGTATACAATCATCAAATTCCTATACAACAGGTCTACCCATACAAAAACAAAAGAGTAAACCTAACAGTCAGTCCTAGATACACCCACCCGCAAAAAGTATATAAAACTAGTCCGAAGAGCTGTCCACTAGGATGAGGAGCCTCCGCTGATCGCCATCTCTCCAGGGCCACTATCCTCCGTAGAGTCTGCCTCAGATGCCGACATGACTTCCTCGGGAGAATCCACCTCAGGAAGGGGATCCTCATCACCCTCTAGAAAGTCAAGAGCATCCACAGCAGGCTCAGGAGGTAGCTCCTCAAGATCCTCCTCAGGGTCTTCCTCGGACGACGTTACCTCGATTACTTGGACTGGATCCACTAGACGATATGGTGTAGGCGTGGGTAGTATCCACTCTACAGTGCGCTGAAGCGTACGCGCGGGTTCATCTGGATGCACCAATGAAGTAGCTGTGAATCGAATCGTGCCCCGAAATCGGCAACTCGTGTTGCCTTCGAGGGTCTCCCAAACTCCCTCTAGGCACTCCATCTCGTACCTCGATCACAGATTAGCTGCGCACGCCATCACGATCTACAAGAAAG